>NC_058413.1:43258909-43368581 GCF_002201575.2 Neomonachus schauinslandi
GCAAGAGAGCTTGTGATTTTTCACTCAAAGAAAAGCAGAGGGAAAAATCTAAAAGATGAAAAAATATTGTCTCAGTTTCTGTATTAAACAGTTCGTGAGGTCAGTAACTTCTGAATTTCTAACTTATATGATCCACTCCACTACTTTTTTCATTTTTGCTGCTTCGAGCTGGATTTATTTTGCATATCACAGAGATCTCTGATTACCTAGATTACAGAGCCTTCAACATTAACCTCATAGTTGATAGTGTTACCACCAGTTATTAGAATAATTGTTAATCCAAATAATAAAGTCTAGCATAGTGATCATAGCAACTACTATTTTTTTTTTAAAGATTTTTTGGGTTTTTCTGAGAGACAGAGTGTGTATGTGCATGGAGGGGCAGAGGCAGAGGGAGAAGCAGAGCCCCCACTGAACAGGGAGCCCGATGCGGGGCTCGGTCCCAGGACCCTGGGATCTTGATCTGAGCTGAAGGCAGACGCTTAACTGACTGAGCCACCCAGGGGCCCCAAGCAACTACTATTGTTCAGTGCTCAGTAAATATTCATGGCATGAATGATTGTCACTGAAGTAAGTAAAAGCCTTATTAAAAAGCAGGGCATGAGGGCCCAGCTGAGGCCACCTAGTCTTGCGTCCTCTAGAAATTTCAGTTCCTGCCTGCCATAGCCCCTCATAACGTCTGCCACCACTGCAGAAGCCACAGAAGGAAAAGAAGCTCGTGGTCAGTTTCTTCCCTCTTCTTTACTCCATTGTCTTCCACTATATGAAGCTGCCATCTGGGGGCATCTCCCAGGTCATATGCAGGGATGAGCAGGAGATTTGAGGAAAAGGGCAAGACCCTCCACAGATAAGGTTATAATGTAGCCTCAGGAACCCCTGGTGGCAAGTGCCAAGTTATGGGCTCTTTCTCTCATGGAGTACTTTTATGGATTTCCCAAACCCCTTCTCGTTGCATCATCCTGTGCTGTGAGTGATGCAAGGTCTGGCTAACCGCTCACAACTGGCCCCTCAGTCCCTGCTCCTTTGGTGCATTCCATGCAGCATCTCTGTACTGGCATGAACACAAAGCAGCAGCTCCTTTAAGGTGACAAATGCCCCATGGAGAACAAATCCCTTGCCCTGCCATCCGTACAACCCACCCTATTCACTCTGCAGCTCTCTCTCCTTGCTGTGATGTCAGGATCAATTCCAGCCAGGTTCACTCTTACATTGCTCCAAGGCGGGCGCCGGATCCGCCACCGGGTGGCAGGGGAAGCCAGGCTGTGTCCCCACCAGGTCCCCTGAAGTGCCGCCCGGCCTGCCCCCTGCCGGGGAAGATGGGAGGCTTTCCCTGAGGACCCCTGCATGAAGCGCCTTTGGCATCTCCAGCAGGATGCTAGGGACTGCGAGAAGTACACAAAAGCTTCTAAGACGTGGTCCAGCCCTTCTGGAGCTGCAGTGTAAGGAAGGAAATTGACCTCAAAACAGCCATCCGATAGTGGTGATCCCTGCTGGGTAACAGGGAGGGACCACAGCTGTGACCGGGGCCTCGGGGAATTAGGAGGAGCTTCCAGAGATGTGACATTTGAGCTGGGTGTTCCTGAAGGGCTTGGTGGAGAGGTGGGGGTGAGGAGGGACATTCCAAGCAGAAGAACAAGCAAGTGCAAAGAGTGCCTGGTGCACCTGGGGAAGCGGGGAGGCATTTGGAAACGAATGGTAGGGGGTGCGGGCTACAGGCATTCAGTGAGTGGAGGCCAGTGAGGTCAGACGCCCACAAATGTGCAGGACAGTCATGCCCCCTGAAATGGTAGTAGCAGCTCCGTTGAGAAACTGGTCATCGATCATTGGGGTTGGGAAAGGGAAGCATAAGTAAGAGAGGTGGGTGGAAATATAAAGTAGGGCCAAGGTGTCCCTGCAGGGCTCTGGGAGGGAGCAGCTGTGGTCAGTGTGCTCATACCATGCCTAGCTGTGCTCCCGAGGCTTCCCCCCGTCCCTCCCCTCACCCACAGCCTCTTGCTCAGATTCCCAGTGGGCCTGTCCCTTTGAAACTCCAGACTAAGTATTGACACAAACAGGCACTTAAAACCATTTGCCGAATTGCACTCACTTCCCAGACCTGGATACCAGCTCAGTGAAAGAAAATCTGCATTCCATGTCGCTTGTGTATATTTAGGTTGAGTAAAGGTGGCACCACTTGGTTGTCAGAATCTCTGCTCTGGGCCTGTAGGAAGGTCTTCATCCCAGGAGCAGGCCAGAGCTTGTGCTCCCAGGCTCACCTGTTAATGATTACAAGAGCTAGCTGGCACTTTAAATTAAGCGGTTAACTTTGAGTCCGGCATTGTCCTGGGTACATTATATACCTGATCACATTTCATCTTCACAGTGACTTATTTTACAGGTGAGAAAACAGACTCAGAGAGGGAAATGAGTTGCCTAAGGTGCTCAAGTGACAGAGCCAGACCTTGAACCTAGATCTGACTCTAAAGTCCTTTGTTCTTTCCCCAACATCCCCCTGTTCCTCTGTCAAGAGAAAATGGAAGGGAGGAAAAGGGACCCAAGACCAGGCAGTTCACAGGCAATGAAGACAGGCATCTTCCTTCAGCAACCTGGCAGGACGCAGTCTGCAGAGGGCTGCAGGGATGGTGTGAGGTTTCTAAGCCCACAGCTCTCTTGGCCCTCACTCAATTCAGAATGGGGCCCAGGAGAGCTATGGAATGGAAGCAGGAAGGAGAACAGAGCCTGGGCAGGGAGCAAAAAAGGAACAAGAATAGTCCAGTCCTCAGATTTTGGGGGCCAGTGTGGGGAAACTGAAAATATTAGCTCAATGCCCCCAGTCCTCAGTAGCTTGCGTATATAAATGGGGGCCCATAGATTCAACTAACTCACTCAAGAGACTTTAATTCCCTGCAGTGTCCGTCAAATATTTCTTGAAATTCTCAGAGTGTTTGACATATAATCCTGAACCAATCCGTCAGGGAGGGAGGTAAATGGAAATACTCTTGTAAGGTTCTCACATGTTAAGTGGTGTAACAACAATTCAAAGTAGACTGACAAGTGGAGATACTAGAAAGCTGAATTCAGTAGTGTATACAAACAAAAGATAATAAATATACAACTAAATTGGGTTTAATCCTAGAAAAGTGAGGCTGTTTTATCATTTAAAGTGGAATAATGTTGGGCGCGTGGGTGGTTCAGTCGGTTAAGCATCTGCCTTCAGCCCAGGTCATGATCCCAGGGTCCTGGATTCGATACCCCCATCAGGCTCCCTGCTTCACAGGGAAACTTCTCCCTCTCCCTCTGCCTGCCCCCTCCCCCCCACTTGTGCTCTCTGTCAAATAAATATATAAAATCTTTAAAATAAAAAAAAATAAAGTGGAATAATGCACTTTATTAATGTTAATAAAAAAATAATCATAATGCTTTCCTATTCTAGAATTGTGCTTTTCCATCCTGACAAGCTGTGAAACTTTTAACACCAAGCCACTTAGAGATGCAGAAGTTTGGCAAAAGATGGCAGATACACTGCACACATACCATGCTTGCTTTCTGCACCCATGACAGACATCACTAAATGATCATGCAAGGCATTCTCTTCCGCTGAGCGTCTCAAGTCTCAAATTCTTTCAACACAGGTATCAGTTATCAACCGATTAGCAGAATGGGCTAAGCTAATACCTGTGGATCCCTGGTTTGGACCAGGGGAATGAGAATGTGGAATGGAGTTTTATCAGAACAACTGATCACTTAAGAACATAGGTTAGAAGACTGATCTTACTATTATAAATAACAGCAGCAATGATGATGGTGACAATAAATGGTACAAAAAATTAGAAAAATTAGCTGCAATCTGGGTTTTTGGATATTTGCGGTTGAAAGCATTCCTGATCCAGACTTGATGCCTACACTGAAAGATGAAAGATGGTGAGAACAGACAAAATTTTGCAGGTAGAAGGATATATCATGATCAAGGCAAGAGAGAGATTAGAATTTTGGTAGAACAGCAAGTGGTTTGGGCATGAGGAACAGGAAGAATGTGAGAGATGTGAAGCTGTCCAGATAGATCATAATGAGCCGTTGAAATTGTGCTATGAAGTATGGATTTGATCCTGGGGGCAGTGTACAAAAGGGGAGTCATATACGGTTTTACATATAGGGGTGAACATGAACAGATTTGTGATTTAGGAAAATCATTCAGCTGCTGGAAGAGTGCGCTTTGGAGAGGAACCAGACTGGAGGCATTGAAATCAGTGGCAAAGAGCGGCTGCAGAACAGAGAGGAGCGTGGGCCTGCAGGGGCAAAAGAACACCATACACAGGAACCTTCTCTTGGGGGCAAAGGTAGGGGTGGGGGGGGGTGGACTCCAAAGTAAGGACTGTGAGAATTAGAAACTTAACTCAAATGGAATAAATAACTAGAAAGTTCTAGCTAAGGGGGAAAAAAGGTAAAAAGGCAACTAGGTTTATTTTCTGGATGTACTGGCTTAAACTGCAATGGAAAAAAAAATGAAGCCAACCCCCCCCCAAAAAAACCCAAAATCCTAACAATTAAATGTGGAAACATTGTACATTCTCCTTTGAAAATGAAAAAGGGTGAGAAAGCTCTACGGAATGCCGGGTGAAGCACAGACCCAAATCAAGAGCTAAGAACCTGTGATTAACAGTTTCCTTACACACGTACCCTGCAATTTCTAGTTGTGAGACTCTTCCGAAGATTTTCCATTCTGAGGATGGAGGCTCAAATAGGAAGATTATAAACGCACGTATGTGAGGGTGGGGTGATCTCCAGAGCTTGTTTCACAATAGTTTAAGGGTTTTTTTTCCTAATTACAGGCCACTGATCTTCCTGTGCCTTCTCGTTTTTCAGTGTGAGGACTACAGAGTTAATGGAACGTGAAATACTTTAGGAGCCACGCTATATAATTAGAAAAAACAGACAGTTTTGCATTTCAGGTTTTCTCTCTTAAATACGAGCAAGAGGAGGGAACTCCCAAAATGTTCTTGGCGCACAAATTAGGCCCAGGTCACATGCTCTAAATCTCTCACCCTAGGAGGAAGACAAAGCGCTTGGCAATCGGCAGACTACAAATCACTAGGGTGGAGAAAGAGGGTGAGTTGTCTCAAGGCGTGCGGCTAACGGAAATTCCATGGAACTGGATGATTTGGGAACTGGCCGTCTTTAAAGAATCTTGCCCTCGGTGAAATGATTATGGGAATTTTGTCCTTGGATGAGGACATTTTGAAGGATCCTCCTTCCATCCCAGTGAGCAAGAGCTATTGGTGGGAGAAGAGCCGCAGTGGAGAGGGGTACTCAATGAAGGTGATATTAATATTGCAGGGGGAAAGGGAACTGGTTTCTTAGATCTTTATAAAAAATGTTCAGAGTCTGTATTTGTTAATGATAAGACAAATGTTGACGGAAACGTCAGAAATGGGAAAATCACAGTGTAGAATCTGAGGATGTAAGTTGGGTGGCGTTCACAGAATTCATCCCTATTATTCTTCCAGTTCTATTCCTTGGATGTTCATGGTGATTTTGAGGGAGTGGTTACCGAACACTTCATAGGTATCAGACACCTTATATTCACTTTATTACTACGCTCCCAGGTACGTATTTTATAGCTGTGGAAGGTGGGGCAGAAGGGCTACATGACACACTCATGGCCACACAGCTAGGGGGTGGCAGTCATCATACCTCGGCTCACAGCAAAATTAATGCAATTAATGCTTTTTCCACTATATGATTTTGCTTCTCTGTCTTTATGAAAAAGTTGTAACAGTAGTTTCTACATTTTAGAAGTGACTGTGTATTCCAGTTACCATGGAATTGTATGTCAGAGATGCTGATATGGGAGTATTCATGTACAAAACAATCAGTGTATTTGTACAGAAATGGCTGTGGAATCTGCTGAAAAATGCAAAAGAATCACAATTTTGCATGTTTTCTGTTATCTGCCTTTGTCTTATTTTCCTCCAAGGGAGATGGTTTTGTGTGTCTTTTTGAGATGATGCTTAGGTCTGCCCTAGTGCCAAGGAGGATCCCTGGATAAAATCATGCTAAATCCTATCCAGAACCTGAGTACTGACATTTCTTCAAGAAACAGTCTATTTGCTCTGTAATGACCTAGAATTTGATGGTTTGTTAAGCTAACAGAGTATGGATATACACAGTGTGCTTGCAGGTCAAGTGCATCTGACAATACAGGAGAGGTAGTAGGGTGCTCTTAACATGATGAGTTAAGACAAAACTGAAATTACACAGTGAGGGAACTGAGGGTTGAAGACATCAGAGCAGGGGGGACAGTTCTTACAGCACATTGAGCACACCTCTTACGTCAAAGGAAAACAACTCAAAAGCCGGCCCAGGCCTGTACGATGCATTTGGGCATAGTGGGGAAGAAGGCAGATGATATGGCCAGGCCATTCTACAGTGTTGGCAGATGGTACACACAGGCCACCCTCCCAATGGCCTTAGCTCTACTGAGATAGTATTCATAAAGCTTACCCAGAGCTTTTCTAATCTAAAGCTCACCATTAGGAATCATCACACACCAGGAATCAACTTGCCCTTCCATCTAGACAACTAGGTTTCTCTGAATAAATATCTTGGTAAAAAGACTCTGGAGGTAATACAGTCCTCAGAGTTACTACTTTGATTATGACCTGTTAAGAGTTTAGAAGACAGTATTTAAGCATGATTTTACAGTAGTGGATAAAGTCTTGCTGAATAAAACACTTGGTAAAATTTGTCAATTGTGGAGTTTCTAACTTGGGACATTTGCACTGTTTTGTTAGTCTCTCTAGGCTTTATATAAATAATAAACAGTTACTGGTATGAACAACTTTCACATCATTTTCAGCAGTCTCCTTGATTGCAAAATCTTGTACATGAGCAGGAAGCTGAACAATCCTGTGACTAACAGAAGGAAAGATAAACTTCATGTTATCAGTTAGCTGAAAGGTTTATTGAGTAATTTCTATGTGCCAGGAAATGTAAAAAATAGGCCCTCTTCTATGGGAGAGCTCACAATCAAATGCAGAAAACAGAGTGAAGAGGTATTTTCAATTTAATGAGGGCAGGTCCCGTTTTCATAAAGCTTAAGGCAACAGAACCCTGATCACTTCAGATTTCCTCAAATAAGACACTGTAAAATTAGCAATACTTTGAACTGCCTGCACCACATTACAGTAGTTAAGAGAGGTTCCCATTGCGTAGGTACTAGAACTCCGCTTTAAGAACGGAAATACCTTCTCAGTCTACCAAGAGCTGAAAGGTCTCTGTGGGAGCTGATTCTCTGTAAACTCACAACTAACCAATGTATAATACAAACACTTTAATGAGAATTACAGTGGGAAACTAAGCTAGCTGGAGGGCTAGGATTCCTTGGCTGCACAAAGAGGACATACAATCGTGGATGGCAAGGACATCAGAGAAAGACCGAGTAAGAAACTAAGAAGCGCCAGAAATAAACCTATCTACCAAGTACTAAAAATGTAACAAAGACCTGGACAATTTCAAGGGCTATCACTGCCTAGCAAATTGTCATTCCTTAATTGTAAAACAGAATTCCACCTCAAGATCTGGAGTTAAAAATCCAGAATGAATGGACCTTGACTCTTACTGGAGGAAAAACACGTTTTTACATTTTTGTTATTTTTTCAGATTCCATGCACTGTAAAGTCACTTTAAAATAAAAACCGCTTTAACAAAAAAAGAAAACAAAAAACTCAGGCTCATTGCAGAAAACTTCAAAAATACAAGAGAATAGGGACAAAAAGCCAAACCAACCATAATTCCACCACACAAAGCTGACTTCTCTGAACACTTCAGCAGCATTATTCCTGCCAGGCCAGACCCTTTTCCATGTATTACTGTGTGTTTTGCATGGTGTTTTATATATGGTTTTTAGTTTCAAGTGGGACTTTCCAGACCTTGTCCCAGATCCTAGGACAGCACTCTGCCTGGACCTTGCTGGTATCTCACAAAGACGGACTGTTGAGCCCAGCGGTTCTCCACCTTCCACCTTCCGCCCACGCACGCACGGCACAACCACCTGGGGGCTTGTTAAATCAGATTGCTGGTCCCACCCATTTCTGATTAAGTCTGGGATGGGTTCGGAAAGCTACATTTCTATTGAGTTCCCAGGAGACGCAGATGCTGCTGGCCTAGAGATCTCAGCTGGATAATCACAAATAACTGAAAACCAGAGACCAGTTGTTTAAATTGTTGTGGTTTGTATTCTCAAAAATACTTAGTAACACTACATGAGTAGACTTTTTCCCTCTCAAACTGATTTCATTTAGAAATGTAATGGGTCAGGTCAAGTCCAAAATCGTTTGATATTTAATAGGAATTGGGTGTGCTTTGGCCAGGAAAACTGTTTTAGACAAGAGTTATTCCACAACCTATATAGCTGATTCTAACCATGTACAGGCCCTCAGTTGACCTCCAACTGCCTCGTCCTTCCTTTGTCATCTAACCCCCGTAATCCCCAAATATTCCCTCACTGCTCCACACTTCCCAGCCTTTACAAATCTCTTCTCTATACCTGGAATGTACCCTTATCCCAGTATCTCCCAATCAGACTTACAACCACAACTTCAATGTCATGTTTATATGAGCTCTGCCCTGAAATACTAAGCAGGGCTTTTAGCATTTCGTCCTTCTCTTTCTTTATATGTTATATTAAAATTATGTTTACTTTCCTATGTTAAGTCACAAAATCTCTAAAAGTAAGTAATGTGTTATATTCAGGTCTGGACCACTGAGAAGCTTGCAGTGTGGTGAGTGGTATGAACAGATAAACAGATATTTGCAATGTAAAACATAGCATGAACCCATAATAAGTTCTGAATATTCTGATGACTGCTGGGTTTCAAATGAGAAAGCCAATAAAGACATTTAGTACAACAGCTTGTCAGACAACTTCTCTGAATAGTCCAGAAACATCTGTGTTCCTACAGTGAAAGACAACATAGTGTGGTGGGCATTGTGTAGTGGGGCTTGAGCGCTAGACTAGCTGAGTTCACACCTTGGCTCTGTCACTACCAGTGTAACCTGGGTAAACTGTTACCATCATATGCTTTGGTTACCACACCTATAAAACACAAGTGACAGGGGCGCCTGGGTGGCTCAGTCGTTAAGCGTCTGCCTTCGGCTCAGGTCATGATCCCAGGGTCCTGGGATCGAGCCCCGCATCGGGCTCCCTGCTCCACGGGAAGCCTGCTTCTCCCTCTCCCACTCCCTCTGCTTGTGTTCCCTCTTTTGCTGTGTCTCTCTCTGTCAAATAAATAAATAAAATCTTTAAAAAAAAAACAAGTGATAGAGGAACCCTCCTCAAAGCGTTGCTGAAAGGCATAAATGAGTGAATATCTGTAAAATCTTTAGAGTACCGCCTGACACAGCAAGTGCTCAACAAATGTTTACTAGTGTTGTTTCTATGACATGAAAGGTGCAGGCCTGGTTTGCCTTTTAAGAAGCCAAGACCCAAGTTGGGAGAAATGACAAGAACCTGCGAAAGATGCAACATAAAGCAGAAAATTAGGTGTTAAATGTCAAAAACTTAAGTACTGATGAAATATACAATCTCCCAGGATGTCTATTTTAAGTAAGACCACATTTGGGGCACCTGGGTGGCTCAGTCATTAAGCGTCTGCCTTTGGCTCAGGTCATGATCCCAGCTTCCCGGGATCGAGCCCCGCATCGGGCTCCCTGCTCCGCGGGAAGCCTGCTTCTCCCTCTCCACTCCCCCTGCTTGTGTTCCCTCTCTCGCTGTGTCTCTGTCAAATAAATAAATAAAATCTTAAATAAGACCACAGTCAACTGTATGTTTAGGTTCAGATGTTTGTTAAAAAAAATAAAACCAAAAAAGCGGCTCTAATACTAGAATGAGTCACATGAAAGTTTTAGACCTTTATAGGTCTAAGATGATCAAATATTAGCTTTTTATATGGTTCAACCTAACACTTTCTAGTTATTCCTTGGTCACAAAAATCTCAAGGGTTCTGCACAGATTTACACATGAGAGACAGAGAGCGAGAATGTGTTAGGTTTTCTGTACAACCAGCAGAAAATAATGGAATTCTCCCTCCAAAGCATCTTTGGAGGACACCTATTCAACTCCATGAAGCTGTAACATGAAAACGAAGTTAAGCATCTAGTGGAGAATATTAAGGTAAATATTTCAAAGAGAATAACTATGAATATTTGTATATTTTAATGAATTCAGAAAAATCTTCACTCCATTGCCTCCCTTCTTCTTGTATAAAATTATAGGTAGTGTCTGTGATCTGTGACCCCCCCTCCCGCAAAAAAAAAGAAGAAAGAAAAGAAAAAGACAGTTACAACCTTATTCCCCTGAGTTCAGGCCCACAGTAAAGATACTGAACTCATACTTAGCACTTTACATTTTTCTATATAAATGTATTTTAGAGCCATCAACTTGCAAAAGGAGCAGGTCAAGCTTAATGTTACTCAAACTTTTCTTTAATAGAGAAAAATCAAAGGAATTATTTAACAATTATGCACAACTATGCTCAATTGACAGATGA
Source organism: Neomonachus schauinslandi (assembly GCF_002201575.2). Taxonomy (NCBI): domain Eukaryota; kingdom Metazoa; phylum Chordata; class Mammalia; order Carnivora; family Phocidae; genus Neomonachus; species Neomonachus schauinslandi. The sequence continues at coordinate 43,269,436 of NC_058413.1, forward strand.
TTAGCTTAGAAATCTTAAGAGTAACAGAAATGGAAGAGCATACCACCAGAAAAAAAAAAGATAAATTCACTCTATGACTAGAAAATGCTTTAAGATAAAAACATTAATTCAATAAGAAAATAGTTCATATTTCTCTTATCACAGAGACTGTAAGTTTAATTAACTCATTTCTGTATCAAGTTATGCAGCATACCTTCCAGTCTCTAGTTTCTCATGCAAAAGTTTAGAGTTTTTCTCAAAGTAGAGCAAATCAGTGCTAACGGTTTCAAGTGAGGGCTTGGAGGCAGCCTGGAAAGCATTCTTGGAAGGCCATTTACACTCACCTGAACCTAACCCAATACCTTCTTTTTTATAGTTAATCTCTATTACTAGTGAGTGATTCCCTCATCCTTACTCAACAGATAAATTACTACAAGTGTACCTATAAATTAAAATGGTATCATTCAGTGTGGAGGAGAGCAGCTGGAGCCTAAATGAGACTCTGGCATTCTCCTGGTAGTGTTTTTAGAAAACAGAAAAACGACCTCATTCCAGACAATACGTAAAAATAATACTTTAATGAAAGGTACTCATCCTGTCCATACGCTTCCCCTAAAATGCTTGTGAGAAACTCAGTTAAATAACATTAGGATACAAGAGGTAATAAGTGTGTACCTAAAAAAAACGTAAGTAGTATACGTGAGCCCTGCTTCCTGTAATTCTAACCACATTATCTGACAGGTAGTATTTTCAATATAGTTTTCAGGATAATTATTGTAAAAATACAATAAATACTATAATGGAAATATAGGGATTCATTTATTACTTTTTGGTTTACAAACAAAGGCACCCAATAATGCTTCTATTTACTTCTTATAAAAGATTATCAATTTACATTTAAAACAAAAAGCAAAAAACCCTGAACCAGTTCCTACAGACACACACAAAAAAAGGGGAGAAATAAGATTTTTTCCTCCCTGCTTCCAAGCTTTATTACCATTTTTATACCATGTTTATACCATTCTTTAGTCAAAGAACGTATTGCCATGCTTCTTTGTTGAGCTTTCAAACGTATTAATGTTGCCAAGTCAAACTGCAATATAGCCACAAATGATGTCACAATTGATAAAAGCATAGAATCAAGAGTGAATAGTGGGGAAAAAACCCAAATGTATTACAATATGGCTTTATCAAATGAATTAAATGAAATACTAAATTCAATTAGGTTATCGTGTTAAAAACTGAGTTCACACTGTAGAAAATAAAGTCAAACATAACTAAAAACCATGTCTAGCAAATGACACAAACAAAAATGAGTTCCAAAATCTTTGAGTTAAGCTTAAAGTCTAGTTGGTGGGGGATTAACAACCTATCTACTCTTCACATTAATTTTAGAACTAAGTTCTAAAATGACATATTAGTCTATTCATTAGTTTCTTCTGACAACAGAATTCTAAACAAACACACAACATTAATGCAGTGGCCTCAGCACCTGTCCCAGCGAGCATTTCTTTACGTTGGATTACGAGAACAATGACTAGGTCAGAAGACATACCCCCCTCTGTACTTCACATGCCTGGCAAAGTTGTACCTGATTCTTCTGCAAGATACAAAGACAATTCACCTGATTCTAAGTATATTCGGCAGAAGGATAAACATCATAGAAATGTTAGCCTGTTTTCAACATATTATGGAAATGGATTTGGAGAGATGGAGTACTCGATGTAGAGAGCATCTAGAGTTAATCAGTGGGCCACTTTAAATTAAAGGCATCATCATTTATTCCATTTTCAGACACTGTCATGGTCTCTCACACCTTACACAAGGTACGGTCCTAGACCAGAGACTTAGTATCATTTCAAAGAATATATATATATATTTATATACATATTTATTTTAAAATAATGTTTAAAAGTTTTACTACAGAAAATCTGGCTTCAACATGGAAGCATTTTTCCTTTTCAAGATTACGCACCTGCATGGAAGAAAGTGGTTTCCTTTACATTTAGTTTTTTTTCACAATAACAAAATAAACTTCTTACACATTGCATTTAAATTGACAGAGAAAATTAAGATGTAAAGTTCTATGTAGCTTTTTGTATTGTGCACTGACCTCATTAAACACATTCAAGATATACTGTTGATGATTTAAATATAGTACAACTTGATCAGCTAAATTAGAAGAGTTATGCTGATCAATCTGTTAAACCAAATGTATGTTAAAACAGTAAGGACAGTTAACTACTATTAAGGTTTAAAGGGAATAATAATGTATCATTAAAATATACATTAATTTTCTTGCTATTACTTGTTTCTATAATGCATTTCTTTCTAAAGCTAAAACTACATGCAGAAAAAATAAATGGTACCTTGAAACTCATTCAACAGTTTGCTACTTTATGTGGTATGTAAATAAAGTCCTTTACTTAATTTTATACACGCTATTTTATGCACTATTTTATTTTTCTTGAAGGAATTCAGCTCTCAAGGTCAAAAGTTTAGTATGTGTTTACACACATGTGAGAACGTTTTCTTATTATTATGACTACCTGCAAATACATTCTTCCATAATAAAGCACTTTCAGTTTTCATTGGAAAGACTGCACAAGCCTTTTAAAAGTCCTGTTAATAAAATGTATAAAGGGAAGAGAGCACAAATATAGTGACTCCCTCCCCACCTGCACCCCCCTTTGCCAAAGTCTCAAGAAATCCTCCAACTTCAAAACATGAACAAAATTTCACAGGACTAATTTTTATTTGGTTATAATGTGGACAAGAAAAATGTATTCCTATTCTTTTTGATACTAATAGTCTTATGGAATTCATTCTCATTTTCCTTCAAAAAATACATAGCATATGTTGATATGGATTCTCAAACCTATTTAGATCCAGTAGGGTCTTTAGAATAACATACAGCCTTCTGATTACGGAAGCAACTGATTGCTTATACAAAAATGATGTGCATCAGACCACTAATCAGAGAAAGGAAATTGAGAACATGTCTTTCATATCAGAGACCACTCAATAACTTACAGAATGATGTGAAAATAAGTTTGGCTACAGTTTTAACAAAACTAAAACCCACTTCAACCATTGAAAAAAATCAAACACTGAAGAATGAAATATCTACCAACTTAGCTAAGTATTCCTGTCCAAATAAATGCTTTCCACTGCATTATATATTAGAGTTAGAAATCACTAAATGTTAAGGCATATTTTAATTAATATGTTCCAGAATTGCACAGTTATACTGGTCAGGGTTCCTATTTCCCCACTGCTACCCTCACCCCACCCCTTGTCCCCAGGGATCAAAATGTTAAGTCATGGTTTTGGTGGCTATTGTAGATTTGAGCTGGCATAACCACAGTGTGTTCACCAGAGTTTTATAAGCATAAACATTAAAATGTTACATAAAATGTACCATACTTTACTCCACACTCTGATCTAAGATGGTTTAATGTCTTGACAAAAGGTGAGATGACTTAAGTACATTTTACATTTTGTGCATTTAGACCACCATATGCATAGATGTTCTAATGCTAAATTCTTGTCTTCAGTATCTCATAGTGCTGGATGCTCGGAAGTATGACAGAAACTTGTAACACAGACTAACCACAAAGTACCAGATGTTTCTTGCCATTTGTGATCTTGCAATAAAAATGCGCCAAATCAGGATCACCAAGATAGTATTGAAACCATATCGTATGTTTCTCAACCTGGAAAGCAAATCAAGAGACATATCAGACAATGCTTTCTAGAATAAAATATTGCTGGATGGCAGATGATCGATGCTCAGTTTTCAAATCCATTATTAATTTGAAACCTATTTAAAAATTAACTAGAAGCCCTTAATTTAGAAAGTTAGCAAAAGTCAGACCTGACCATGCAGTCCATCAAACAATGCACAACCTCTATTAACAATGAATACACACAAAGGTTTTTTATAACAGTGTATTTGGGATGCAAATTTATTCATTCAACAAGTATTACTGAGCATCTTTCTGTGTGACCAGTACTAAGTATATTGTAGGTAAAACAGACATGCCCCTTGTACTTCTGGAGCTTCCTATCTAATCTAAAAAGGTTTGTTCATTATATACATCATCTTCTAGACAAAATAAACATGTTTTAACATCTTTAGCAACTTCTTTAGCAAGTTGTCAGACAAGTGAACTTCTTTAGTTATAGGTGACAGTCGCATGATCAAAAGCCAATTGGACAAATCTTCATCCGTGAATGAAACATGGCACTAGTCTATATAGGAGGACCCTCCCATTCTCAAAGAGTAATATTAATGTTATTGTGCTCATGTTTCAAAACGTTTTTTATAATTTTAATGGTGTTAGAAAAGAACACAAACATTCAAATATGTAACAATGCTACACAAATTCCATTAACTTCAATAGGCAGTCCAAGATAAGACTATAATACACAAACGATATAAAAAAACCAAAGACCTTTGAATTAGGAGTCAAAGATAAGTATTCTAGTTTCCTTTGTCACCTAATACATATGACCTGGGCAAACACAACTTCCCTAACCTTCACTTTCCTCAACTATACAACTAGTTGCCCTGCAAAAGCCTCATACAAGTTGGAGGTATAAGAAGAATGATGTGACGGTCTTAAAACTGTTATAAAAATTGTATTATAAAAACACTACAAATGAAAGAGGTTACTACTGAAATTAACTGCATCTCTGAATTATGGGATAACAATGATTTTCCCTGTGTTGTCTGGGGTTTTTTAAAACAATGAGTATATATTATGTTTATAATGAGACTAAGGAAATAATTATAACTCTGGTTTTATAAACAAAGAAAAAATTCTATGCTGAATGATGTTATTATTTTATCTCTTTTCCCCTTCCAAAGATGTATTTGACTAGGGCAAAAAACAAACAAACAAACAAAAAACCCTTCAAATATATTACCTCGTTTATTTTTTAAAATTACCTCTAGTTTAAAATACATTTTCATTTTCTAAAATCTTTACTTCTTCAGTAGTAATATAAGAAAAGATAATAGTGATTTTCAAAACTAAATTCCCACCTGAAATTAGGGCTAAGGAACAGTATAAATTGATGGTAAGTTTCAACAATCATAGGCTAAATTAAAACTCCCATAGTTTCAGTCCAAAGGTACGCACTTTTCTTAAATGCAATATATTACACTAGCAATATCTTTCATTCAATATACCAGCTTACCAAAACAAAACAAAACAAAAAAAAAATTGTGTAATGTTTCATAAGGAAGACAAGATGAAATCAAGCCGATGTAAAAAACTTACTTGTTCAGATGTTTTCTAGCTGCAGGGAGGCCAGACATTTCTTCATTCAATACATATTTCTTAGTTCCCATGCAGTAGTTCTCTATATATTCTGCCCAATGTAACTGCCGTACATCAATATTAAAGGTCTATAGAAACAAAAAATCTATCAGTTACACTCTTGAATAATTTTTTTCATAGCTAATCAAAAATTCACACTTTCTAAAATTGTTTTAAAGATTTACTTATCTATTTTAGAGAGAGAGAGAGACAGAGAGAGAGTGAGCGCACAGGGGGAGGGGCAGAGAGAGAGAACCCAAGTAGACTCCATGCTGAGCACAGAGCCCCGACATAGGGCTTGATCTCAGGACCCATGAGATTATGACCTAGGCTGAAATCAAGAGTCAGAAGCTTAAGCAACTGAGCCACCCAGGTGCTCCCAAAATTCACACTTTTTTAAAGGCTACCTGAACATGACAAGACTATAAAATGTTTATAACAATAACTTTTAAAATCTTCCTGCTATTCACAAAGAAATTCTTATCCCTATTTTATACCTTCCACTAAACACAGAAACATTTCAGAAGATAATCTGAAAACTCATGTCAGCATTTAAAGAGAAGTATATGAAATGTAAGAAGAAAGAAACCTGTACCATTAAAAAAAAAAGATAAAATTCCATTGTCCAAATAATCTATGTATTCCTCACCACTTTACACATGTACTAGTATATTTATTTCCAGTTTCTATCTACAGTATCTCTTCTTGAACACCTGCATACCACACAGATTACTTTTCCTACAGAACAGTGATGACATCAAGAGAAAGAATATGTTGTGAAAGCTGGCTTAGGAGTTTAGGGAACAGTAAGGAGACCATTTGATGAAAAGGATGGACAAATCTAGAAAAGAAAATTTTACAAAAGTGTTACTTCATGGCAAAATAAGAGGGCTATGCACTGCTCAGTGTTTCTCCATACAGAAACAGATTATTTTTTTGGAATGATAAACAGATTATTCAGTGTTTACCATCACTTATCTGAAAATACCAAGTTGTAGACCAAAATAGCTACATAAATAAACCATTAAAGTAACATTGCACTAAAATGGAGACTCGACTTCAGATAGGAGATATTATGAGAAGTCATTACATACGTGTAACTGGATCCCCACAGGAAAAGTGAAAGAGTGGAACAGAAACACTATCTGAGAAGACGACAGCTGGAAATTTCCCCAAAATGACAATACATAAGTCAAAGACTCGAAATACACATACACCACGTATACACATGTATCTGAGCACATGAGAGTAAAATTGTTGAAAATCAAAGATGAAAATTTCAAAGACAGCAGAAAAAGGTGTTATGGATTAGCTCTAAAGGCACAAGTATTAAACTGACAGAGACTTCTCAAAAGCAATGGAAGCCAAAAAAACTATGCGAGGATGTCTTCCAGGGCTCAAAGAAAACTGTTAACATACAATTCTATACCAGTATAAACATCTTTCACAAAGATGTTTCCAGAAGAATAAAAACTGGGACGATGTGACATCAGCAGATGACTCACACCAGAGGAAGTACACTAAAGGGTATTTTTTAAGCAGAATGAACATGATTCCAGACTGAAGTCTGGACATGGAAGAAGAAATGAAGAGCAATTATGCTGGTAAATCTATGTGAATACTTACTGCACAGACTGCAGTAAGAATAATGATTGTAAGACCTATAATGCACATGCAGAATTAAACTACGTATCGGTCCTTGCGTTATCCAAAAAAGGGCAGAAGTACCAATATTATATTAGCCCTTGATAAAGTAAGGAAGGATGCTGTAATCTCTAGAGTAACCTACCAATACAACTAATATATTTCTATGTAACTGATACAGATAGGAAAATAGAAAATTGTAAAAAATAACCTCAAAGAAAGCAAAAAAAAGAACTTAAAACAAGTTAGACAAAGAGAAACACTAAGAGTTAGATTTAAATCAAATATTATCAGAAATTACATTATGGATTAAGTCTTCCAAATAAGGGTCCAAACTTATCAGACTGAAAAAAAAACCTATATGCTGCTTAGAAGAGAAATATCTAAAAGATAAGGATACAGAAAAGTTGAAAATACAAGGTCAGAGAAAGATATACCTTTCTATTAACAATGTATGAGAGCTCCCACTGGCCAGTGCCTTACCAAAAGGGTATGTTGGCAAAGTTTGCATCTTTGCAAACTGTTAAGTAGTAATTATCTCAGTCTAGTTTCAATTTACATTTCCATTTTTATGAGTGAGGATGAGTATCTTTTGTTAAGAATCATTTGCATTTATTTTCTGTAGACTCTTCATCTCTAGCCCATTTTCAATAGGATTATTGGCAATTTTTGCCATTTCTACACAAACTTTTTATGTAATATGAAATGCATATTAACATTACATTGCGATACCACTATACACCCAACAAAGTGGATAAAATTAAAAATTAAACTGAAAAGGCTAACTGTTCGGAGGATGTGGATTAATAGGAACTCTCATGAACTGCCACTTGGAATACAAATTGGTGCAACTACTATGGAAAACTGTTAAGCATTATCAATTACATTGAACATACAAATACCCTTTGACTTAGCTACTATTCTACTTCTAGGTATAGATCCTAAACAAATGTGTGCACATGGTTCAAAAAATTATTCCTAATAGCCAAAAACTGGAAATAACTCAAATATCAACAAAAAAAGGAAAAATACTGTATTAGGATACCATTTGTATAAAGTCAACAATGGGTATAACTACCATTTAGTGTTAGAATCTGAGATAGTTGTTACTTTTGGGAGATAGTGATTGGGAGGGGGCATGAGGGGATCCTCTGGGGATAATAATGTTCTATTTTTTCACCGGGGTGCTCACTTTCTGATAATCCACTGGGCAGCATGTGTTGTGCACTGGGATGGGGAGAGGGAAGATGGAAAGGGAGAAAATAAGGAAATCAGCAGAAGCCACAAATTTCCTAACCTGAGATTATCTGCAGGACCCTGGTACCTACACCTTCTGCTTTGAAGGCTGTAGGCAAGGAGGAAGACTGGCTTATAAAGCCTACGGCCCTATAAGTTGAGTCTTTTTTTTTTTTTTTTTTAAGATTTTATTTCTTTATTTGACAGAAAGAGACAGCAGAAGAGGGAACACAAGCAGGGGGAGTGGGAGAGGGAGAAGCAGGCTTCCCGCCGAGCAAGAAGCCTGATGCGGGGCTCGATCCCAGGACCCTGGGATCATGACCTGAGCCGAAGGCAGACGCTTAACGACTGAGCCACCCAGGCGCCCCAGTTAAGGAGTCTTATGGAATATTTCTGCAAAAAGATAAAAATCCCAAAAGCTGTAGCCTCAGAGCAAAGGTGAAAAAAAAAGTAAACCCACCACACACAGAAGTGGGCAGAAAAACTGCACTCTTGATGCCTTTGTCATGCACAACCAGTACAATGGGACTAAATCTGCATTATCTAATATGGTAGCCACCACAAACCACACACATCTTTGGGAACTTGAAAGTGACTGGTCTGAACTGAGATGTGCTGGGGAGTGTAAAATGCACACTGGGTTTGAAAGGCTCAGTATAAAAAAAATTTAAAGTATAATATCCTTTAAATAGTTCTTTAAATTTTAAGTAATTTTTAAATTTTTGTTTAAATTATATATTATTTTGGATATATTAAATAAAACATTAAAATTTTTAAGGAAAGAAGTGGAAAGAGAAAGGAAGCTGCGATTGGGAAGATGAAAAAAAAAAATCGCCTTTGAGAAACTGTAAACATGAACCAGCCTACTGAAGGCCCATATTCACCTGAGTTGTGCTAAAAACTTTATCAGATATTTCAAAGTGGGTCCTGGCCTCTTAATGTCACCTGGCTAGTTAATGCTAACACTCACCAGGCTACTGGCAGAAGGGCAAATCCTTATTGGGAAACTGCAATTTCAACACAGGCTTCAAAAAATTCCCACAGAAATCCTCAAGGAACATGAATTTACAGTCAAACAATAAGAAACAAGAAACAAGGTGCCATGAATGAGAGCTAGCTTAAATAAGGACAGATGAAGTGGCTGATGCTAAGCTGCACAACCTTTAGAAGTCTGCATTAGCAGAAACAGAATTTAAAACAATTATGTCTACAATGTGTCAAGAAAAAAAATTCTAAAGATTATTTAAGAAATGTATATAAGATTTGAAAAATACACCAAACTTCTAAAAGTGAAAATACCTGAAACCCAAAATTCAGCGGGGTGGCTTAGGCACAGCTGAAAGACTGTCACAGAACTTTAATTATTAGCTCTCAGGCCAGAAACAAAGAGACACAAAATGTGAAATAAAAGTTAAAACATCTGGAGGTGAGAATGATCTAAAATTCATTAAAATTTCACAAGAAGACAAGAGAATGGTGAAGAGGCCATATGTGAAGAAATAATAATAATCTGACTTCAGATCCAGGAAGCCCACTGTGAAACAGGATAAATTAAAAAAAATATAAATATATACCAGACACATTCACAGTGAAACTGCACAATACCAAAAAAAACTCTGAAAAAGAGACAATAAGAGGTGACCCATAATGCAAGAGCAAATGAGACTGATTTTTTCAACAGCAATAACATAAGCCAAATATTAAAGGAATACAAAAGAGAAAGTTATCTTTAATGTGCCAAAATCATGTTACAGAAACACGAGTGAAATAAAGACACATCAGACAATCAAACACTGAGAGTTCACTACTAACAGACACCCTACTAAATCATATTCTGGATAGATTTCAAGCTGAAAGAAAATGACCCTAAAGAGAAGATCTAATAGTAAAGACACTGGTAAGTATTGGTTAAATCTAAGTAACACTAACCAAAATCATATCTAATTATAAGATTTAAATAGAGAATTGAAGTAATGTATAAATATGTATATTAGTGGGGTGGTAGCTACAGCTCAAACACTTTAAGGTCCTAAATATCATTAAGGAAGAAGCTATAGAAAATGCTTAATTTAGACTTTGTTAGCTATGCATGTTAAAATATCTAAGGTAACCTCAAAAAAAAAAAAAACATAAAGAGTTTAAGTTTCAAACTAACAGAGGATGAAATGTGGAATGATAAGAAATTAAAGAATATATGAGTAAAACAATTTCAGAGAGAAGGTTTTTTCTCGAAATTCAAAGAAAACAAAGTGAAGGAAAAATGCATAAAGAAGTCCAAGTTTTCTATGAATTTGACTAAAGGGAAAAAAAGAATCAACATTTCAATCATACTTTGAAAGCACCTCTGCTGCTCTCAAATACTTACACTATAAATTTTAAGATAGAGCAATTTTATTTTACCACCATAATTATGACTGGAAGCTCTAACGAGACACTATAAATAGGTCAAATGTCTTTCTTGTTGCATACTGATTGTGGAAAATATCCAATTATTTCTCAGGTTGCTAATGGTTCTCCAATTAGTATGCTACATATTTTCTAATATAAAACAGAAAATACTTGCCTTTTTATCTTCAGGGTTTAGCTGATTCATCAACATATTGACATTGTCAGTATTCCAAACCCAAGAATTACTTGTGAAATATTCAAGAAACACCATAGCCTTGTGAAGACGAGTTATTGTTTTCATCATCCTGTATTGTAAGAAAAATGGACAGATTCATAATTTGCATAGATTAGGAAAAATCTCATCACCACCCAGGGTATCAGTTTCTACACTGAGATAGTAACAGTAAAATTATAATACGTAATTCATTTAGTTTACCAAACCACCAGAGAGTAAGAATATTTCTGTATCTTTGAAAAACATCTTATAAATCCAAAATGGAAAAAATTTTTAAGCAGCAGCAAATGAATTTAATGCTGCCTAAACAGAGTTCTGTTGATATACGAAATGAATTTTCAAAGGAAATACAGTACTTTGAGGTCACATTTTCTACTATAATCCTAAGCAAATAAATGGATTCAATTAGTATTCCCTTGCTCTTTGTTCCTTCAATCACATTTTGGTTCAGCTACAATTACTAAGATTTCCTGTGAACTCATAATACATGGTGTTACGTTATAATCTCAACTCTTTAGCATCATGGAGGCAAAGTATACAGAAATACTCGTTTGCCATTTAATCAACTCTCTCCAAATATATTTTTAAAGTAATTTTCTCTTTAACACAGACAGGTACCACTCTTGGTTGTCTGAATGTGCTGTGAAATCAATGACTCATGCTGAAAACTTTCTGAAATAGATATTCAAGATATTCACTTAACTTCCCAAAACCCCCATTATCCATCCTTATAGAATAGAAATAAGGAAGTTTGATATTTTTTATTTGTTCCTTTTTAAAAAGGACGAAGGGCCTTAATCTTTAAATCTGTAATTTTACATATCATGGCACACTGTAAGTCATTGATATCGTAACACTAACCAGAGCAGTAACATCTAATTACCTATGATAAGTAGGAAAAGGGAAGAAAGAACTTTCTAAAACAAAACACACACCAAAAATCCCTGGCCTCTGATAAACAGAAAAATAATTTGTGGAGAAATACTCTAAAAGAATTCTATTTATATTCCCACAATAAGGATTAGCATTTACATAGTTTAGAAAGTCCCAAAATCAGGGGTTTTAGAAATGGGGGAAAATGGGAGAAAATTAGAACATTAGAAATGGGGGAAAAGTCAAAACAGTAACATTAGCTAAACAATTCTGAGGACACATTCAATATGTTTAGAAAGAAACCTTGAATCCAGAACACTACAAGAAAATGAGGCAACATGGACTATGCAAAGGAAAACTGTAGTTCATGCAAGAAAGTAATCCCAAAATAAAACTTCCATCAAACACGAAAAGAATTACTGAGCATCGAAGGCTGTATTTGGACAGAAAGAGTTCAGACAGATAGAAAGCACATGGGGGGAGCGGGGAGGAAACCAAGACATGCTCCTTTTAGAAAAGAGATCAGACCATTTTTTTCCTATAACAAAAACAAAAAAAGATATAACAGGTCTGTAATTAAATCAATATCTACTATCACAACCAGTATAGTACACTTGAATTACACACATACACATATTTGCTTAACATCATTTTCCAACATACATCTTATTAACAAGTTCTTCTTCCTGATTTCTTTTTCACTGACAATTCTCACCTAGTCTTATCTTTAGATTCACTCAAGTGACAGAATTACCCTGCAACCAATCACTGATTCAGCCATTTAAAAATACAATAAAAAACTGGAGGGGAAGAAGGAAATCTGAAAGGCCACTTCCATGTGAAGTTCACGGAATATTTATCAAGCAATAAAAGTATTGGATTGAATACTATTGGGATAAAAAGAAACTTTAAAACTTTGCATAATCACTCTTTGGTTCAAATGCCCTATGAGCAGATAGATGCCTGAGACTACATCACCATGTATGTTCTGAGTATGTATTTATCCTTTATTATTATCACAACCTGCAAAAAAATCACCACAATCCGCCAAGATCTAGCCCAGGATTTCTCAACCTCAACACTACAGACATTTTGAGCCCAATAATTCTCTGTGGTGGGGGGCTGTCCTATGCATTGTAAGATGTTCAGCATCCCTGGCCTCTACCCATTAGATGCCAGTAGCATAACCTCCCCCTAAAAACATCCCCAAATGCTATTAAATGTTCCCTGATGGAGGCCAAAACTACCCTCCATTAACAACCAGAAAGATTAAAAAAAGAAAAAAAAAAATCAGATTCACAGAAGTTAAGCTAGAGAGAGTTAGGCTAAATAACAAAAAAATCGGACTATGGAACCATTTTCCTAATGTCATTTTTAAGAGTGATGAAATATCTACTGCATTTCAAGAGTGAGAGTGAATAATTTATGCTGCCTCCACTTGCAGTAAGACCATACATCCTAGTCCCAAGTGACTGTCACCCAGGATTCCTTATGATGCATGTCTGAGTGGTACTTTTTATCATTACATTGAGAAACGCAGTAAGTTAGATTTTTATCTAGCTGACACACAGAATAATGAAAATGAATAAAGTGGACACCATGAATGCCATGATTAACATTACTTTAATGTAGAAGGAGGCATTATATTAAGGTCCCAGTATAAGACATAAAGCCCAGTACCTTGTTCAGTAAATATCTGAACAAATTAAATAATATAAATAAGACTCTGTATTTAACATTTATAAGACTGCCTAAAGGAAAAACCTCTCTGGCTCTTGTTGCCTTTAGACTGTAAGCCCCGAGGTCAAGGGTCATCGCTGCTCTCATACTAGCCTTGTGCAAGACAAACCTCAATTAGAAAGATTCTTTACTTGAGGTTTCCTATTTGGAGCAGGCTTTAAACTCCAAAGGTGATTACAGTATTTTCTAGCCTACATGCTCACCTACAATATCACCCTGACTATCTTCCCATCAAGAGGTAAAAGGTAACTTATAACCAGGAGAATGAGGTGGAAATGACACTGCATAACCTCCAAGGGTGAGTAAGAAAAAGTGATACAGCTTTCTGCCTTGCTCACTGGAATACTCACGCTTGAAGGCTTCGGTCACCATTTATGCTGTCCAACCCCTAAGGCTGCTATGCTGAAGGAAGCCCAAATCAGTGCATGTGGAGAGATGGTGTAGAAAGGCTCTGAGACTATGTGACGTGAGAAAGATGCCCAGCCACTCTTGCTGCTCTGTACCCTTCCTTTCCTACTCCCACAGTGTACCTGCTCCAGTCCACATCTGACTGCATCCACTTGAAAGATGCTGAGCTAAAACAACCCAGGTAAAGCTTTCTAGAATTTATGACCCACAGAAATCATGAGATAAGTAAAGTGATTGTTGTTCTAAGATATGAAGTTTGATGTCAATTATACAACTTAAAAAAAAAAAGACTCTAAGTTTGAAGTGATATATCATGCAGCACAGATCACAGAACAGGTATCAGTACAGGGAATGAGAGGCTGCTATAATAAACATCTAAAACATGTAGTATTGGCTTTAGGATCAAGTACACAGAATCTGGAAGGCCCTTGCGGAGACCACTGATGAAACCTGGAAGGACCAAGAGAAGAATGTTAGTGGAAACTTTAAAGAGAGCTTTAAGGAAGATACTTGTGAGGGCTTGAAGGAAAGTGAGAAAAATACTGTTGGAAGTTAGAAGAACTAAATTGTCACTTGTGGTAAAATGAAAAATAAAAACTCTACCTAATAAACTTGATGATCTAGCCAAGAAGATTTCCTCAAGAGAGGACAAAGATGATCTTTTAAAAAAATGAACTATATGAGTAGAATTTGGAAGGGATGTAAAATGTCAGCCAGGAATTCTTTAAGAAATGGCTTCTGAGCATAGCTCAAGTCCAGAATGCAGATGTGAGATTCTTTGTTAAGACCTCAGAAAGATCTAAAATAGTTTCTCATAGAACCTTTCAGATAAACAAAAGGCTCATGCCAATCTTAAAGACATGTCTCATAGAAACTGTTGTCGAAGAGGCAGAACCTGAGAGGCAAGGATCTAAGATCGAAGGGTGTTGTTCCATAGCAACCTCATATAGAACTGAAGATAGAAAAAGGCATGTTTCAAAGAGATCTGCGCGTATGGCTTTGGTCTAATGGAGTAGATTGTTTTAAAATGAGATATACGGGAAACCTGCAGTTTTAAAAGGAATCTGATCAGTTTACACTTAAAGGGACAGAGACAAAAGTGAAAAGAGGCCTCTGGATCAAGGTCAGCAGACCAGAGCCTAGGGATCAAAGCCACCTGTTTTTTGTAAATAAAGTTTTATTGGAATGTAGTCATGCTTACTCACTTACATATTGCTTATGGCTGCACAGCTGAGCGGTTGCAAGGTGGAAGCTACATTTAACAGCAGAGTTGAATAATGCACATGGCCCTTTACAGAACAAGTTTGCTGATCGCAGCCCTAGGCACTCCCAACATTTTATGGGCAAGAAGTAAGGTAAGAAGGTGATTCAGCTGCAAACCCAGGCCATTTTTTTTTTTTTTTTTTTTAATGAAAAAGAAGGATGACTCAGAGGGCAGAGCCAAAAATCTCAAAGAACAACCAGAGAGGGGGCCAGTCGTTAAGCGTCTGCCTTCGGCTCAGGTCATGATCCCAGGGTCCTGGGATCGAGCCCCACATCGGGCTCCCTGCTCCGCGGGAAGCCTGCTTCTCCCTCTCCCGCTCCCCCTGCTTGTGTTCCCTCTCTCACTGTGTCTCTCTCTGTCAAATAAATAAATAAATAAAATCTTAAAAAAAGGGGCACCTGGGTGGCTCAGTCGTTAAGCGTCTGCCTTCGGCTCAGGTCATGATCCCACGGTCCTTGGATCAAGCCCTGCATCGGGCTCCCTGCTCCGCAGGAAGCCTGCTTCTCCCTCTCCCACTCCCCCTGCTTGTGTGTTCCCTCTCTCACTGTGTCTCTGTCAGATAAGTAAAATCTTTATTTAAAAAAAAAAAAAAAAAAAGAACAACCAGAGAGTAGGACTGAACCCTAATTAAGAAACCACCAAACATAACCTAGCTGGAATTCAAAACTGTTACAGATCAGTGACTGCACAAAATTGTCCAGTCATTTTCCTATGCTTGTCTCACCCCTACACGTTGTGTGTGTGGGCAGCAGGTAACTTGGCACTTTCATTCACAGGTTTTCAGACCAATACTTGAGGAACTACACCTGCAAAACCACTCCTAAACAGCCTTATCTACAACTGCACCAGATTCAGTTGACCCAACAGTGGCTTCAAGCTGATGCCAGAAAGGTCTTGGTAGGGTGGAAGAAGTAAGTGTATTTCCCATGAGGGAAGGGTATGAACTGTTGTGGCCAGAAGGCTGACTATAGCCAATTGCACTTTCCAAAATGGCTTCAACAATACCTTTCAACTAACTTGCTCAAATTTTACATGATCTTGAACATTCTCTACATTCCCTTTCCTTGAATTTTGGAGGACTTGTGTGACTCACGTGTGACTGAAAGAATGAGGTAGTGCTGCATGGTTTCTATGGGTAGGTCAGAAAATGCACACATCTTCCACTTGCCTGCTGAAAGACTTCTCCTTGAAGCCTTCAGTCACCGCGTAAGCAGTCCATTTCCCCTAAGGCTACCACTAGTTCTCGAAAAGAGACTACAGGAAGAGATCCTGACACTTTATGAAGAGACAGCGACACAAGATGTTTCCACTGCATGCCCCCCTTTCAGCTCCATCTGACAATCATGTCAAAGACCCCCAAGCCAAAACTGCCTAGCTGATTCCCTCCTGAAGTCCTGATCCTGAGAGAAACAATAAACCGAAAGAAATAATAAAGTAACTTCTGCTTTTCTAAGAGCCACTAAGTTTGAGATGATTTGTTATACAGCAACACCTACTATAAATTATTTAATAAACTCTGGCTATTCATTCATTGTTTAAGTTTACTAAGCCCCCTTTTCTGTATAAGGCTTTGTGATATGTTTACCCTGTTTTACTTTTTTGACCTAGTTTTGACTTTTCTGCTCTAATACGCAATAACCTTATTAATATCAGGAAGGCATGCAATGCCATCACTCATGAATTTACATTTGCTTTTTAGCCATGAAAGAATGCTGCCAATCACAAATACTGCATTTCATAGACCACTCTAAAGAAACTTCAAAATAACTGATATATTTTGGATCTTTTTTCCATTAAGTATTTCTTTACCTGTCCTAAAGTTGATCAATTTGACACCTCTCACATATTTCAATATTTAACACATTGGGTTAGGAACATAATTGACAACTGAATCCACAGAAAATCCCTACAAGAAACTCAGATCCTGATACACTGTAACTGGCAGATACCTCACTTTTATTTTTTGAACAGTTGATGGAAGTTCTGGAATCAGCATCTTCTTTATACATTAATACTCAAATCCTGAACTCTCCAATCAAAGGCTCCACTGTAACGCCAATGTAGTTAAAAAAAAATAGATATATTTATGGTACATTTCGCTATAATTCTGGTAAAGATAGTAGGAGGACTTTAAGTTTGTGGGGTTTCAATAAGAAAGAAAAGAAAAAAGAAAGGCTATATAACAACCGTAAGAAAACATAAAACTTCCCATTTGTTAACTTTTGTTTTAAACTATGACATTTTCAACCTGGAAAATTAGTCAAAAACTGTAATTACCATATTATAAGCTGAATGGGCAGCTGAGATATTTCAAGCCATTAATTTTTTAGATTCTATGTTTTTTCATATAAAACTGTACAGTCCACTCATAGCAAACATTTTACCCTTAATCCCCTACAGACTCACCTCTGAGTTTTTAAAGGGGAGAGACGGGCTCAATTTCAGCTTATAATAACAATGACAACCTTGATGCTGGACATTTCCTCTATTATGGGATTTTGGAGGATCAATGGCCCAATAAGAATGAGATCCACAATTAGTCTCCCCAAATATTCTAAATTTCTAAGAAATGTCCTAGCATCTTGATTGTGATTGTGATTAATCAGTTTAGTAATTCTAAAGGTAAAGCTCATGCTAGCGGACTTTTTGTCTCTCCAGCAAGCTTCCACCACCTTACCAATACATAGATGTATTTACTGCTATTCTTCTTACCACGGTTTCTGACCTGTCAACCTGAGTGCAAGATCAAGCAATAATGCAGGTACTGTATGTCTGACACCCTTCCAATAATGAAGCAATAAGTTGTTGGAATACAACTTAACATTGGGGCGCCTGAACACTTGGTTTAAAGGATTCATCTTGAAGGAATGATTTAGATAATATCCTGTAGGAAAAATAAGCGTCAGAGCATTTTGAATGTTATTTGTTATTCAGAAAAAACACCTAAAATTAGACCTAGAATTCAGCACATGACAATAATTTATCATCCAAACTTCAGAATAAATTAGAGTAAGTGATGACACTACCTTTGCTTTTCTGACAAAGTCTTAATTCAAGAGTCTTCTCATTCACAAAAGGCCATTAAGCCTTATCATAAGCATAAACAAATAGAGAGTTAATGAATATGCATTTTAGTGTAAGCATGGGTTGTTTAACAGTCAGAGGAACAGATAAGACAGAGCTAGTCACCATTACCTTGGGCTTCTTCCAGTCATCCTGAGGTAGATATCATACAGGAATGCTGGGGCCTTATGGCTTACAGCAATCCAGTAATGATATAAAAGGTGATTGGAGGTTAGATTTACATTGGGCCGTCTGAAGGCCTGTTCGAGAGGATTCCTCTTGAAAGTGGAAATTACATGGTATTCTGAGGAAGAAAAGTTGTGTAACAGCTTTGATAATAACCATGTAATGAAGTTTTGAAAAAAAAAAATCATGTTTTTACAAAGCAAAATATTTTACCAAAGATGTCAGAGTTCGCTCAATTAAAAAACAAACTTTTCTACTCTCGATAGTAGCTAAGAGAATAGGAGTATTAGACTGCTGAACTTGAGTGGTTTTAGAACTGTCACTATTTTTGTTACAATTCACTCTTAAAAATCCTTTTAATGTTTTACCTATGTCAGTTTACAATGTCACTTTCTATATTTCACCTCTCACGATAGCTTCTTTCTTTCTGTTCCTCTTTCCAGATTCTTATTACTGTATACTTACTTAAAAAAGAAAAGGAAAATCATCATCCTTTGCTTATAAATAATTAAGTTGCTCAAATTAACATACATCAACAAGCTTAAAACAACCCAAAATTAACTTCTGCTGTAATTTATTTAGGCAATACAATATCAACAAAACCAAATCTATTATTTATGTTAATACTTTAATGGAAATGTATATTGAGAAATCCACTGAAAAATAATGCTTAGCTTGATTTTTACTACACTTTACAACACGATGAGAGATTACAAAAAACCTAACTCATTTCAGTGTTTTAAAATTCTTAGAATACTATTTAAATAATTATCATAAAATTAAAATCACCCTAGATTGGATTTTTTTTCTTATGTTATAATGGTCAATCTTTAAATTGAAATAAAAATGGCACAGAAAAACCCTAGGACAAATGACATAAAGATTTACTTTAAAATCAAAACTGTTCTGTAAGGGTAACAAAAATTGTTCAATGAGAGGTAAAATAAGACCTATTACTAAATCCATGCCATCGATATATCTTACTTTAAATTTGAAAAACAACTTAAAAATTATTCAATTTCAGTAGGCTTTAAGTTCTATTAACCCTAATTTAGAACAAGCAATATAGCACACATATATTCCTGTGAATCTGTGAACTTCAATAAATTAATAAATGTAATAGAAAATACTGGGGCAAAACGTATCCTCCTTGCTAACTCCTTAATTTATTACTCTTGGGGTAGCTGGCTAGGTAGGTGGCTAGGAGCTAGCTGGCTCCTGTGATGTAACAACTCCTGTAGTTGGAAGTGATACTGCCTTTGAATAGACAACTTCAGGACTGAGAGTACCATGAGGGAAGGAAAAAAATCACTGTTTCCTCATCCTGGGCATTTATCTGTGAAGGAGGCTGCAGACGGCAGCAGAAAATTAGTACAGTCAGAAAAGGGTGGGCCAACGAGGGAATATACTGCAGGATGTTTTTTAATTTATGAAATACTGCTAAGGACCACAAGGCAGCGTAAGTATAGATATTCTAATACAGCAATTAAAATAAGAATAAACTGGTAACTCAGTGGCTTTTTAATGCCTTGTGGGTATGTTCTAACATAAAAACTCAGTGGGTATTTTAAGTTAAGATGTATTCTAACGTTCAAAAACACAGGTAAAACCATACCAACTTCACCCCAGTGGAAAGGGTTAGTGCTGCCTGTTGTGCAGTTATACACCATGACGTTTCTTGGTCTGCAAAGACAGAGATCAAAGCAGTGAGACATCAAAAAGAGGCCAAGCTTATCCAATCGACATCTTAAACAACATTCAAGTAGGAAGAAGTAAGGATGATGGGTACCTTGTCTACACTGGTTATTTTAAAAATTATCCTTAAACAATTAATCTTTGTGTCTGAAGGGCTATTTACAACTACCCTTCCCCCCCCCACCAAAAAAATTATTATAAAAAAAATAAATATTTTTCTCTTTTCGTATTTTTCTTCCTTATAATAGCAGGAGTATCTGGTTTTAAATGTAAGGAAAACAACAATGACAAACAACCTCAGCTCTTCCTATCTTCTTTTCATTTCCAGAGGCTCTAGTTTAAAAACTATGGACTGAGTTCCCTTTTACCAGAAACAATATACTCATATCATCGTATTTTTTAGGATATAAAATGCTGACTTAAAAAATAAGGGCAGTTCGGGCGCCTGGGTGGCTCAGTTGGTTAAGCAACTGCCTTCGGCTCAGGGCATGATCCTGGAGTCCCAGGATCGAGTCCCGCATAGGGCTCCCTGCTCAGCGGGGAGTCTGCTTCTCCCTCTGACCCTCCCCCCTCTCATGCTCTATATCTCATTCTCTCTCTCAAATAAATAAATAAAATCTTTAAAAAAAAAAAAATTATAAGGGCAGTTTATTGATTAGGGAAAAAAAATGTTATTGAAAAGCTTAAAATTTAAGAGTTACCTGTAAATGCTACTACTCCCTTTTACAAAGAGGCCTAAGTCAATTAAAGGTGCTCTAGTGGGGCAACTGGGTGGCTCAGCTGTGGGGCAGCTGAAGGTGTCTGCCTTCAGCTCAGGTCGTGATCCCAGGGTCCTGGGATTGAACCTCACATCAGGCTCCCTACTCGCGGGGGGGGGGGGGGTCGGCTCCCCTCCCCTCCCTCTGCCCCTCCTCCCTGCTTGTGTTCTCTCTCGCTCTCAAATAAATAAATAAATCTTTAAAGCTACTCTAGTGTGCCATGTTTGATATATGTAAGCCATTCTCTGAAAATTTCAGTTTTTTATATGTTTAGTTTATACTAAGTTTTAGTTTGGATTAAAAAAGCACCAGGGTTTTGGGTTTTTCTCATTCTTAATCCCAAATGAACTTGTCTATCCTGTAGATAGTATATGAAAATTAATGTCAATTCTTAATTACAACTGATGGGACTACTTGCTATATTACCTATGATTAAATCAATTCTTGCAATTGGAAGTGATAATACCTGTACATACTGGTATGGAAATTACCAGGACTGAGGGATTAATTAACATTAGCCATCAGCTCCGTTTTCCCTTCACAGTTACTATTTATTTAACAAGCGACATTGTCACCTCATATACCTATTAACTCCGGAATACCAGGCTGCCGCCAGACTCGTGTTGACAACTACATCTACAGGAACAAGATCCGCAAGGGCACTGTTGGAGGCACGCATCGTTCGAAGAATTCCTTTCCCTGCCTTTGTTGAAATTAAAAACAACACCTTAAGATATATAAGGCAGAGTGCATATATATACACACATACACATATACATATAAAGATACACTGAAAACAGAAAAATATGCAGAATGTTAAATAAGTCAAAAGGTTTACTTACCGCAATAAAGAGACCACTTGGTCCATTAAAGTTATCAATCCATCCCTAATAAAAAATTAAAAATAGGGGGAGCTGAGAAATATTATAAAACTAGAGATTTGAAATCTACAACCCCATATATATACTTAGCAGTTTTCTTCTAAAAACTAAAAAAGACAAGATTCAGACCAGAATATTTCTCTCCTTCTGTAACAGAAGCAGTCTTCTCCTGATATTGCAAATGGTGAAATTAAGTCATTTTCAAAGGGTTACCTACTCTTCCATTAACTCTCTACAAAGAGAAATCAATAAAAAGGAGTTTATACCTGTCAAATATTTTAGCTAAATTAAACCTTCTCAAGTTTAATTTTGTGCTATTTACTGAAGCAGCATCCTGAGACTAGGGGGAAATGGGAACTCCTCAATATTATTGAATAAAACAGACGAAAAGACAACACTTGTCAAAGCAACAAGAGATACCACTTACTATCATAATAGAGACCTAGGTTTTTTGTAAATCAATTCATGTTAGTTTATATCTATTTTCCCTTATTCCAGGGATTCACAAATACCATAATGGCCTGCTTTTCTACAGCAAATTATCATAGAAATTTCTTATGCCTTTCTTAGCCTGTGATCTAAACAAGGAAGAGTTTACGCCTTGGAACGCTTGCCTCTTTTTGGTACTAAAAAGCAAATGAAATAAAGTAAGATCCTGAATATTCTTATCTCTATTTCTTTCACCTCCACAAGGGAAACTAATCAGTAAATAATTTTAAAAGCCAACAGATGCTGATGTGTCAGAGTCCAATATCTTGTCAGTCACAAAGAAAACGTATAATGCAATGTCTACTTTGACTCCAGACAACATCGCAGACTTTGATTGAATTTAACTTTCAGTTAAGATTTTGAAAATGTTTATCTGCATTTCTATATACACAGCATTACATTACAAAAAAGTACCAACAAAAGTATCTCTTTCTATGAATGAGAACAACTTTGCCATAGTAAGCCATGTACAGTAAAAAAACACCTGCTCTTGTATCAAACAACTGCCAACTCTTTTTATACAAAGACAAGACTTAAAATTCTCAATTCCATTATTTACAAAGATTTCTCACAACTTACCGGAAAAGGTTCTTTCCAACTGGCACCAACAATCGATGGCCTTACAATCGCTACATTTAGCTTTGCTCCTTCTTGTTGTACAACATATTCTGCCAATGCTTTTGTGTATATGTATGTATTAGGTCTGTCTCCTATCAACTTTGGTGTGATATCATTTACTAGGCCATCATCCATCCACCTGGTTAGCAAAGAAATTGCATGCAAAAATATATTCAGTAACTTTGCATATTCAAACATATCTGTTGCTCTGACTCAAATGATTTGACAACTTTTACTAAAAAAAAAAAAAAGTGAATCTTACTTTCATTAAACATCAACTACAAGTCCACATCTCTTATATACAATTTCTATATCCCAAAAGGTCTGAAAGCCAAGAGTTCTTTCATAAATAATATAGTAGGTGGCAATAACTGATCTGAACTGATTTATGGTCTTTTAAAAAAGACCACTTAAGGTAAATATTCATACACTTCATATGTGTTTGATCAGGGGTGCTATCCCGGATCTAGGTGAAGTTACTTCATATTACAGAGTACATAGATTATATTTCCTTTCTGACGTCCAAAGAAATTCCAAAATATATCTAGCCCCAAGGGTTTCAGATTAGGAATTACAGACTTGTATATAATCACCATAACAGCACCATGTTCATTACAAACATTTGCAATGAACATACATTTACAATTAATATAAAAGGTCTAGGGATCTAAGTAGTTCATGTAAAGCACTAAAAACTATTATGTTCTCACTAGCAAGACTAACAAATACTAAGGTAAATGATAAAAATAAACTGAACCATGCTATAAAAATTCAATTAGCAACCTACTATGAAGTCACAAAATTCCTCCAATCCTCTCAATGTCTCTGAAGAAAAGGGAAACAGAGAAGAATAAAGTAGGAAAAAGTCCACAGGGCTAATATCGGAGGATTAACGAATATGTCTCTGATCATCTGTAAAAGGAGGGTGATATACTAGGTGATATCCATGGTCTTTCCAATTCTACATTTCCAATTCCACTATGTTATGTACCTGTTTTCAGATACTCTTCCTTACTATCTATAATGTTATACAGACTTATACACTCAGTATAAAATGGCATACTCTAAAGATGCCCATATTAACTGACGAGGAAGCATAAAACAGAGATTATCAAGGTAAGTTTTCTTCCGCATATAGAAGTACTTTTTGTGCATGGAAGAAAAAGAATCCAACAAAACTGAAGGGAGGTTGCTACTCAACTTAGGAAAAATTCCATAGTGGAGATGAGTCTTGAAAAATGGAACAGTTGCTACATTAAAAAACAGCAAAAACTATGAACTGGCTAAACCAAGGAGATGTTAGCCAGAAAGCCTCATCACTGGGAGTGAGTTTACAGAGCCAATCTATGAGTTACCCTAAAATTATCTGTTAGCTAGATTTCTTTGTAAGCAAAGAAAAGAGATACAAAATTAGAAGGTTACGAGTGCTTTCTCAGCAACTTAGATGTTTGGATATACCAACTGCTAAAAAGAGAAAAAGTAAAAAGCTTCATTAGCTTCTGCATTCAACTTTTCCCAGAGATATGAAACACTACTGACCTATGGGGACAAGGAGGTAAATATTTGGGACCATCTAAGAAATGGAGTCAAAAAACAGAAACAGGGAATTATAAGAATGTCTTGGTAAACTCCCATTCTTATTTATTTTCTTATAATCTGTCTGCTTCCTCATACTCATCAGCAGGAAAGCCGTAAAGAAAAAGATTTATATGTGCTTATAGGTAGAAAGCTTGGAGAAACAATGAACGCTCTCTAGCACCCTTAGGAAAAAATAATTTGAGAAAGCAGGGGACAGTAAACAGAGCTGAAAGTGGATAGCATCTCTGGGAAGAAAGGAAACCTAAGGGAAACAGAGAAGAATAAATTAGGAAAAAGTCCACAGGGCTAATATCGGAGGATTAACGAATATGTTCAGATATGATGGACACGGGAATTTTCTGTAATTCTAGCCCATTAAAGAAGAAAAGACCCTTCTTTTTGTTTTTGCTCTGATCCTGTTTGTTTCACTTGATGAGAAAGTACAGCCTGAAGCAAATGAAATCTTGACCCTGCCGACTTCACTTACGCCATATCCATCAAATACTCACAAATACTTCTCAAATAATAATTGCTGACAGGATCCTAGTCCTCAGAAAGATAATAAGCAATAACACTAGGAGTATCATTTAAAGGAATGAGAGTGATCCTCTAATAATTTAAGGCCTCTCTATACAGATACACTCCATTTGGGGGAAAAAAGGATAATTTTTTAATCAATTAGAACCCTGCTATTGAACAGGCAAGTCATTAGTCTCCATGGGTATCAGGTACTTCTCATAGTTGCTAGATTAACTCCCTGGAAAACAGAGGCCCTAATATCATGGATGAGTTGTTCAGAGACCTTTCTCCAACCCTCACACCTGGTCAAATGTGAAAGATCCACCTTGACTTCACCAACAGTCATTCAGCTATAAATCTACACAACAAGAACATAGTAGATATGCAATAATTGGTTGAATAAGGAAGAGATAAATGTACACATATGTGTAGGTGAAGAGAGAGAGAGAGAAACTGAAATAGACCAAGAGATACACATAGATAAACTTGGGTCCAGAGCTTTGGGATCAAATCCAATGTGTATAAATCTAAAACAAACATACTCTAAAGAATCAATCAGCTTCTTGGGATCCACAGGAGGTGGGTAGACTACTTCATCAATATGCTTTCGATTGCAGTAGGCATATGCTGTTGATACATGCATGAATACTTCCAGGTTCTTCATTTGTTGTGCAAGGAGAATAAGCTGGCGTGTAGCAATCACATTTAACTGAACAGCATCTCTATAAAAGAAAAAGTGACAATGAAAAATTGGGAAGCTTTCCCAGTGAAAAATTAGAAAGTCATTTATTTCACCTGCTAAAATATTTTTATTTCCATTAGAGAGACAGATTTTTGTTTCTTTACAACTGATCCCTTAGGTCTGATCTTGTATATCTTATTTCAATATAAAGTACATCCACTGTATCAGTTGCATTTAAAAAGAAAGATTTTCTGATTATAAAAGAAGCCTCCCACTAGGATTTAAAAAAAAAAAAATTAAAATTTTTAAATCACCCAGAAATAAACACAGATAACTTCGGTCTTTGGCTTTTATACATACATTTTGAAGTCATGTTAGATTTCTCTTGCACCTTGGTTTTTAAAAGTATACTGTTTCATGATATGGAATTACAAAAGTAATCAGAATGGTTAAGTAATTTTAAAATGCTAAGGCAGAGTCACCAATAAGGGTAAAACAGTCAAAGAAAACTCAGAAACATTAAGTTATATTAACATATAATCAAGTAAGAATATGTTTATTTCTCTGTGTAGCAATTAATCCAAACACTTTTTTAAAGACTAGCTTACAAAATTCAAAGGGGTATTATAATAAAACGGGTACATTTTGCCACAAGAGACACATGCAAGACTCAAAAATGATCTATATATTATTTTCTCCTTGAAATTTATCCAAGGTAAATAATTTCACAAATGCAAATATATGCAGAAAAATAATCAATAAAGCCTCATCCAGTAATAGTAAAAGCCTAGAGAGCCTAAATATTCACTATGAATGAAATGAATAAACTTTAACAAAGCAGGTATTTTATCACAATGAAAGAATAGTCATTTAAAATAACTATAAAAACATGGGAAATCTGCATGAATATTTTAAAAATATACACATTATAAAGTAAAGCAGGATTAAGAACAAGACTCTGAGTAATACCTGGGTTCAAATTCTGACTTAGCCTACCTACCAGCTAGCACTCAGTGACCTTGTATAGTTAGTGAGGCACTCAGGCCTCAATTTCCTCACCTGTAAATGGGAACTACAATACAGTCTACCTACTAGGATTTGCATAAAATTAAATGAAATAAATAGCTTGCAAGTATTTAGCATTATTCACTCCTAAAAAGGCACTAAAACAGGCATTCAATAAATATTACTAAAGGTAATGAGATGGTGGGTAGTTTTTACTTGTTATTTGAACGAAAAAAAGTTGATATACTCAACACCAGTAATACTGTGATAAAACTGGCAAAGTAATACACTGTTGGTGACTACACTGATATAACGGATTCAAAAGAGATTAAGACAAAGCACAGGAAGTACAGAAATGATATAATTACTAATCTAGTTAACCTACCGAAATTAACTCAAAGGAAAAACTTGTTCTAACTGTAATTTTTCAAAGAAAGAAATGACAATTCCCTAAATTTGCTATACCTACTGAACATTATACATCAATTATGGTGTATCACCATCACATCACAAAAATTTTAACTATGAAAAAAATTAAAAATGTGGAAATTGTTTCCCTAAGTAAAATCAGAAATTCTATGTTTACATTTTTACATAAAACAATGTATGTTCAAAGATAGACCACAAGGGAATGTTTTAAAAAATCACAATAGTTTTAGGTACTTTCCAAAATTCTTACATTTTTCAGGATTTAAGAAGAAAAAAATCCAATTATTCTTTTAAAAGGCCAGGATATGTCACTGATAGAATCTGGTCCACTTGACTATAAAGCAGTGCTTTGATATCTATTCGCATTTGCAAAACAACGGGGATGGGGAGGGTACTGTTTTGGAAGAAGTATACAGAAAATATTCTGTTACAGGCTCCTGAGGACAGGACAACAAGTTCTGGGTCACCAAGAACAAAAAATAATTCATGAGAGAAAAAATTCCTGTGCATTATTTTTTCTTTTAATTTAATAGTATCCGAGGGTTCACGAAAACATACTAGAAGGAATTTTTTTTTTTAATGAAGTAATTGGTTTGAGGTCTTACAATCACGAGTGTATCTTTTTTCTTCCTTATCTGAACTGAAGGGGGAAAATCTGCTCAAATGGAAATCCAGCAAAAAAGACATTTCACAGAGAGGATACAGTCCACTAGACTGTAAGGCAATATGCTATTTTCTTTTGCATTTGTAAAACAATGAAGCAAGGGAGAGTAAGGTTTGGGGAGCAGTACACAAAGGATATTCTGTTACAGGTTCCTGAGGATGGTGACAGAATTTCTGGGTCACTGAAAATAAGGAATAACTTCAGAGAGAACACTCCTGTACCTTGTCTACTATCCCTGTACCTGAGAGCCCAAACCTGAAGGCACATTATATACTTACATAAGTAACTCTCAGTATCTCTGCAAGGCTAATAATCTCACTCTATTTTACCACCATCCAATTTCTACTCCATTGAACTTCTGGCTGAGACCCTGACACGTTAGATCACTAGAAAGCCAAAAAATAATAATAATATTTTCATGGTTTGATTATATGGAGCCATAAACGCATCTTAAATAACATTAGCTTTTGGAGGAGGGGGCAAAAGAACACATCTTTTGTTAATTATGGTCCATCATTAATGTAGACATAGAAGCCACTTCAAAAAAAAAAAAAAGTAAGAAAACTCAACTTGAACTGCCTAATAAATCTTCTTGTTCATCTGTCTTGCACAGATATCCTGGATTGTTCAAAATCTGTGTTGATAATACTTCTAAGACCTTAAACCAGAGAGCTCATGCTTGGCATGACAGACACCTGAGAGCTTATTAAAAATGTAGATTGCTGGACCTCATCCTCAGGCACTTTGTAATGTCTGAATCGAAGCCTGGAAAACTATATATATGTAACATATATATATATTTATTCATGTAGTTTTATATATTAAATTATATATATATAAAAATATATATATTTATATTTAAAGATTTTATATTTTTATGTAACCTCTACCCTCAAGATCAAGAATCACATGCTCTACCAATTGAGCCAGCCAGGTGCCCCTGGAAAACTATATTTTAAATAACTTCCCCAGGCCATTTTGATATCTCTTTCCCCTTCCCCATTTCTGAGAAAATACTTCCTAGATGAGATCTCATCACTATTGCTTGCTGCTGATTTTTTTTTTTAATTTAATTAAGACACAAACACAGATGTCTAGGGACCAATTAATCAATCTTAAGGTAGGGGACCCAGACATTTATAATTTAAAATCATACTCAGGGGTCTCGCTACAGATAAATATTCCTGGGTATTATCCTAAACCAGAGTCTGAATTTTGCAGGTAGATTCTAAAATTCTGCATTTTTTAACACATTTTCCAGGAATTCCTAAGATTCATAATGCATTCTGAAGTGGGAGAGTTGGTGCCCTTAGACTCAATAGCTTCTTAATCCTTTCTCATCATCCATCTTTACTTCCACTCCTTTCAAAACACCTACTCCCATATTCCTATGTTCATATTCACATATTCTCACATTCAAATTGCTGCTCTCTGACATCTCGTACTAAGAATTTCCCCCAGACCACACCATCTGCCCCTCCAATTCCCTTCGTAAGCCTGTTTTCTGTCCTCATCATGGTCTCTAGTTTCTTGACACTCCTTTACTCTCAACCCCACTGTCCTATCTTCATTTTCTTTCTTTACTACCTTAGGAACAACAGACCCCAGGATCAAATAGTTAAGAAATTCCCTTCATCATCCTCAATGTCACTCTCCCCTCATCTTTTGTCAGTATTTCTTTACAATTCCTAATCTTGATACCCACTTTTTCCCACCTCAAGATTTATAAACCACCAAATCTGAAAATAAATGAGCTCTACCACCCTCAATTCTCACAGCACTTAATGTACACTCTTTAGTGACTCCTTACTTTCTATCCTACTTTACTGTTATTTAAGCAAATCCATCTCCCTTATTAGACTATAAGGACTTTGCAAATAGGATCTGTGTGCAATTTTTCTTTGTTTCTTACAAAATATTGGGTATAATGTTGGGAGTAAAATCTGGATTATTTTTTGCCCTGGCAATAAAGTCTTTGTGCCACTTTTTATTTGTGGCAGTTAAAGTTAAAAATGATTATAAAGAGTGTTTTTTAAGCAGTTATTACATGCCAACTTACACTATTTTAGAATGTCCGGCCCAAATCTAATGTTGCAATATCACCATTTACACATTAATACACATTAAAACTGCTTCACAGGAAACAATAATTTCAATGTAATTGACTCAGGTTAGGTCAGTAAATACAGATGCCTTGACAAGGCAATAAATTTTATTATTCATCTATCTATCTTCCTTGCACTATGAGATCACTAGTAAAAGATGAAATAGCGAAAAGATTTCCCTTTCATTAATGGTAGACTTGCTTACCTCAAGGGGAAAAGAGAGAAAAGGTTCCCTGAAAGGACTGCACTTTGGCCATTCTCATAAAGGTTACTCTGAGGAGTTTCACCTTAAGTAATGTCTGTTTGCAAGCAATTTCCCTTTAAAAGCATCTAACTTCCCCTTTAAGTTAATGAGGACTATACCACAATTATCTGGTAAATATATACCTTTTTTTCTTGAAAACAGTTTCATATGGCTGTGTGAATTTTCTTTTGGTTATGAAAAACAATGAAAGCTAGAACTATGGGGGGAAATATCTGTTAGGTTATTATTTAATACTAAAAACCTGCCTGTTATCACACTATCCAAGGATAATAAGTGCCAAATATCAAAAGATATATATAAATACACATATATGTACACACACCTTTTATGAAAGTGAAATTCTGCTATAGCTCTACTAAGATTCTTTTGTCACTTTTGAATCATGAACACATAATGGCTGTATAGAAACAACTAAAAAGTAAATAAATCATTATCACCAGATAATAAATGATAAAGTCAAAGTTAGAGCTAAGGTATGTAATTCCAAAGCTCATGTCCTGTCCAGTACACAGTGCTGCCTCAGCTTCCTCAAGTATAAAATGGACTTGCCCACAATATTACAGTGGTAACATCAGCATGGAATAAAATAATGAATGAGAAAATTTACCCTGAAAACTATAAAGTACTATTAAAGAAATGTAAGTGACTATCACAGTGTTCTCACCTGGAATATAGGCAAAACTTATTGTAATGCTTTGTTGCTGAACTGTCACATTATATAATGCCAATTAAGATTTATACTTCTATATTAAAGACTTTATGGGAAATAATCTCAAAACCCTTTATAAACAAAATTTAACTTAAAAACATTTTAAGAAGGACTTCAAGTAATTGTAAAGCCTAAAAAAGTCTGCACCATTTTAACTGGCATAAGACTATACAATTAGATTAACACTAAAAAACAGTATTTTTGAACATATCAAAAAGAATCCTCTGAATTAAGCACCATTATCTGAAATGCGTATCTGTGAAATTTTTTTAAAAAATAGTAAACATTTAAAATGTTATTTTTTTCTTGAAACAGGCATTTGACAGAAGTCCAAATTATTTTCCTTTTTTTCAAATTATTTTTCTAATTAAACTTATGTCCACTACTGCCTGTCCCTAATACTGCTACCAAGTTTTAAAACAAAAAGAAGGTATAACTTAAATTTATAAGCCATTTTATCTTACTCTGCAAAACCTGAGTTCAATTTTTTTTTTTCTAATTTTCAGATGGATATGTGCAGAGTAGAAAAATAAAGCCATTGAGATTTAGGCTTCTGAAAGAATGGAGGGAAGAGGAAACAAACCCTATTAGCTGTTAGGACTGACACACCTACCGAAGGTAAATTTCTCTTTCTTCTACTCTATACTTCCCTGCCTTACAGTTAAATTCAAGGCAACTTCGTCTAATATACAGATTAGCTGTCCAATGTTTCTAAACTGCTAACAAGAAGAAGAAAATTCTCTTAACACTCTTTAGGACATTGAAAGCTACAATTAACATAGGGCAAACAGTTTCAAATCACTTTCAAAACAATTTGACTAAAAAGAATTCAAATTTTTAAACTATGCTGAAGTTCAAATATCATATAAATACCTTTACTTACCTTAAATTTTCATTAAACCTCACTGTAGCTGCACAGTGGAATATAATATTGATAGAATCTATGATGATCTCTTCATCTTCTTCACTAAGAGCCAGTTTTGGTTGGGTGAGTTCACTGTTGATTGCTATAACTTTCTCTCTAAAATCTGGATTTTCATCTCTTAATCTGTCAAAGAGCTATCCAAGGGGATAAAATATGTTAGAGTAGTATTTTTCAACTTTCTTTTTTTTTTTTTTAATTAACATTATAATGTATTATTTGTTTCAGGGGTACAGGTCTGTGATTCTTCAGTCTTAAACAATTCACAGCGCTCACCATAGTACATACCCTCCCCAATGTCCATCACCCAGCCACCCCATCCCTCCCACCCCAGTATTTTTCAACTTTCTAAAACCCATTAGCACCCCACCAAGGATCACTATTCTGAAAACTTCAACTATGTTAATCCTAAAATTGCTATTTTTTTTTTTTTAAAGATTTTATTTATTTATTTGACAGAGAGAGAGAGAGCACAAGTAGACAGAGAGGCAGGCAGAGGGAGAGGGAGAAGCAGGCTCCCCGCGGAGCAGGGAGCCCGATGCGGGACTCGATCCCAGGACCCCGGGATCATGACCTGAGCCGAAGGCAGCCGATTAACCAACTGAGCCACCCAGGCGCCCTAAAATTGCTATTCTTAACTGCTATCATTCTGTACAGAAAACACCCTGTGAAACCCACATTATTATCCCCATTTTACAGATGAGGAATCTAAGACACAGAGAAGTTAAGTAACTTGACAAGGACACAGAGCTGGTAGTTTGCAGAGTTAAATTTGAACTGCCCATGCCTTTGCTGACTAGAGTGTATTGCACCGTCCCTCAGAATAGACTTAAGCAGTACAGACATCAGGACAATGTTTAAAATGATCATTCAGATTTCTAAAATCCAGATCTTAATTTATCTCTTCATTTTATTTTGGTTTTATTCTGTTACAGTAGATTACAGTAAAATAACATTATTCATGGTCTATATTAAATTTGTAAAACCTACAAAATTTTTAAAGGAAAAAAAATATGTGTTGAAGGGAAAAAAGTTGGCAAGCAAATATGCAGATTAGAATCTGGACAAACGAGAAATATCATATATACAGGATTCTAACCCTAAAATTCAATATTCCTTAAGTATACTGGAAGAAATAAATTAACTAAAGAATCAGTTAGATCCCAAGGTGATTACAGTGTAAAGGCACATTCGATTGTGAGTCAAATTTAATTTTTCATCCCAGATTTTATAAAGAAATACTGATGCTCTCTCCAGATCACTGCTCTATTACACTTTGACTCTCCACTTCATTTAAATCCATACTTGTAGTTTAAGCAGAGATTCTCAATCTGGGAAGAAAAATCTATACACCTTATATAATGCTTGCTTTCACTTCCTAAATGGATATAACAGTGTTCCCTTCCACTACTGTTACCTAGTGATTTCAATATTAATGTGTTCTTATATTAATTATTAAATATCTACTAAGCATTTCAGATGAGCCAGGCACCTTCTAGATACTGAGAAAACAAAGCAACAATCTTTCCCGAAAGCTATTTAGAATATGATAGGAAAAGCCAGATAAGTAAACACAATTAAAATACTATATATTTTTTTTTTTTTAAGATTTTATTTATTTTTTAGAGAGCGAGAGAGAAACAGCATGAGAGGGGCAAGGGTCAGAGGGAGAAGCAGGCTCCCCGCTGAGCCGGGAGCCCGATGTGGGACTCGATCCCAGGACCCTGGGATCATGACCTGAGCCGAAGGCAGACGCTTAACCATCTGAGCCACCCAGGCGCCCTAAAATACTATATTAAAGGTAATAAAATAGGGGTAATACTACAGTGCTATGAGACTGTACAGGAGAAACAACTAACCCCGCTGGGGAAGCACCAGAAATTATAAAATAGAACGATAGTGTTCCAGGCAGAGAAAGCAGCATGTATAACCACCTAGAACTGAGAGAGCATTAACATTTGGGGAGTTAAAATAATTCAATAAGACTTGGCAAATGACTGAATAGGAGGGATAAGGAAATGTGAACTCCACAAGGACGGGGACCACATCTATTTTGCTCAGCACACAGGTCCTTATTAGCTGAGTGCCCGGCAAGATGTAGACATGATAAACATTTGTTAAGTGAATAAACTCATCAGGTGGAAAACATGGGAAGAGAACAAAGTACAGTTACGGAGACACAGTTCAGTTTTTTGAATGTTGGGTGTAAAGGGCCTGTGGGACACCCAGAGCACACATCTAGTAGAGGTAACTGGATCTTGCGGGTCTGAAGTTCAGGGAAGAGAAGAGCCAGACTATCCATACAAATTTTACTAACTACATACAGAGAGCCCTGGGAAGAGAAGATCACCCAGGTAGCAGCAGTGATGAGCACCCTTGGTCCAGACTAGATGAAGCTTTTTCCAAATCTATTAAAATACAACCATTTGTCTCACGTGAAACAGAGGGTGCTGAGTAATCACCTAACTGGATCTAGTAAGAAGAGATCAAGTCCTAGGACAGAACTCTGAAGAATATCAACGTTTAAAGGGCGGGCAGGAAAAAAAACCAACCTGAGGAATGACCAGAAAAGTACTTTTAATACCTTGAATTCACACTTTTCATTCTCCCACACTGCCAATGACCTTTAACTCCCCTTCATATCAGACATCTCCAACCACCAAGATAGGGTCATGCTGCTTTGCAAGTTACATCTGAGACCTGATGCTCTTCCCTTCTCTAGCCACCATCTCTTTATTCAACACTACCTTTTCCAGTACTTTTAATCCATGGGCACCCCGCCAGTTCCTACTTTATTATGTTCACTAATGGTCTCTTTGATATGCTTTATTCCCTTTCCAGAATTTATTTCGTGGTCAATTATTTTAGTTCAATCCACCACCATATTAATGGAGTTTCTTTTCCTGGAGACATTCATCAGTGGTTCTCACCTTGGGGAAATTTTACCCCCAAGGGAACATCTGGTGATGTCTGGAGACATTTTTGGTGGTCACAACTGGGAGGTGGGGCCAGGAGGGTCCGGAGCTTCTCGCATCTAAACTCCATGTAATATATAATTAGGCTAAATTACAAAAGTTCAATAAATCTCAGGCTTTAAGTGTAAGGCATTCTTTTTCTTTACATATTAGACTTATTGTGGAGGAAAGTTTTTAGACCCACTGCCCTGGAGACCCCATAGGAGATGCCCAAATCTTTGACATTTTACTCAGGCTCTCAATTCCAGCCAAGACTTTAACACCAATAATTGCTCCTATCCAGTCTCTCTTGACACTTCTATACTCCCTCTTTCTTCCCTTTTCCCTCTTAAAAACTCTCTAGCCCATTAAGGCAAGGATTCTATCTTATTTATCCCTGAATTCAACCTCCTACATCAAGTCAAGTGTCCAGCACTGAGTATGCACAGTAAATGTTTTCTGAAATATAAAAAATGAGTAATAATAAATAACCTCTTATTAGAGGAGGGAGTCAGGAGGGAGATTAAAACATACTAATTACAAGTGATTAAAAGGTACTAGACACTACCTAATAACTAAAAAATTACATAGCTACTATACTAAACTTACTGCCAATGACTGTCAGATAAATTCATTCAA
This sequence comes from Neomonachus schauinslandi, assembly GCF_002201575.2. Lineage (NCBI taxonomy): Eukaryota > Metazoa > Chordata > Mammalia > Carnivora > Phocidae > Neomonachus > Neomonachus schauinslandi. The sequence continues at coordinate 43,304,691 of NC_058413.1, forward strand.
TCTGAGAGAATTCAAAGCTTACAATTATGAGATAATTTTACTCCAGCTCATTTCCATTTTTTCTTATCAATATACTTCTCCAAAGTTTCAAAATGCATGACCTATTCTTGCATTCTAAATGACCCCTCTGTCATCATGTTCTTATTTATCAAATGGGAATATGTGGCTTTGCTACTTCCTAACACTGTTGTGGGGAGAAATCAGTGCTTACAAATTTTTAAGTGTTATCAAGGGACAGTGTTTCACAGCATCGTAGGTACTAGTTAGAAACTACCTCTTAGTTACTTATTACCCTGAATACTATCTAAAATACCTAATTACAAGTAATAGGTCTCAAATATTCTAAGAACACATTAAATATCTAACATATAGGTATTTTAGAACTTGTTATACAATTTTGCCCATCAGAGAGGAAAGCTTTTTTTCTCCTACTAAGCACAAGTCATATCCAGTTTATTGCCATCCTGTAGGATTTTTTTTTCACTAATTTTTTTCAGGACACTGAAGAAATAAACTGAGCTATTGATGATTACAATAGTTATATATACAAACACACACTCTTCTTTTCTCCAAATGATCATTTTCCCCCCACTTACCTTGCCACTAATAACTTCTTCCACTCGCTCCTGGGGTGTCTGTCCAGCTTTCTGCCTCACCAAAACATACACTGAATTCACCTTAGGACAAGACCTCAGCAACTTTTCCAGAAGTACCTTCCCTAGGAAACCGGTAGCTCCAGTGAGGAGGACATTCTTGCCTTCATAGTATTCTGGGATTGAAACCATTCTGATCCTAAGGAAAACACAGCAAATAAACATCAGTTCAAAGATTTATGTTGATTCTTATGTACTAAAAATCTCTTGGTATCGAAATAAATATTTTAAAGGACAGGCAAAAATTAAAGTCAAATGTTAACAAAAGGGGCCTTTAACCTTTGATCCACTGCAGTAAGGTGGAAAGAACAACGAACTGCAAAATTGGCTTCTGATCCCTGTGTTTTCCCCCCTGGATCACCTCAGACAAATCACTCACCTTCTCTGGGCCTGGGCTTCCTTAGTATAGTTTGTACTAAATGACCTCTAAAAATTCCTTCCAGCAATAAGAACCCAAATCTTCATTTAAACCTCTGTTAAACCCTACACACAAATGAATCCTATTTCTCTGTCTCCAAAAGGATTTATAACACCAAATACAGGTCAGCAGCAAGACTCAATTGCCTAGCTTATATAACATGGTGACGTATCATATTCACCTATCATCACCAGTTGGAACAAGAAGAGGTAATACCAAGTCCTTTCTTTTCCATGTCTGGAGTGACAATATATCCAAAAGGTGCTTAAATCTCCCTTTTAAAAAAGTCACAGAAAGGAATACATGGGTTGACTTATCCTCCCTGTCCAAATTCTACTAAAAGAACCATAAACAAAAGAACCATGATGAATAGAAAAAAATCAAGATGCAGAAGGTTTCATGCAGTATGTCGCTATTCAAAGCTCAAACACATTCAAAACAATGCTCTTTATTGTTTAGAAATACACACACATGATAATATTAATAGATGCTTGCGAGGGAGTGCAATACAATCAGAGAAGAGCTTTCAACTTCAATTGTATTTACATTTTCTTTATGCTAGGAAGTAGATACCTGTGTTTTATGTCTAAATTTTTCATAATGATAAAAATAATTAATTCATAACAATCTGAAGATAAGAAATAGACCAATTAACAAGCAGAAAGTAGGGAAGGAAGGAAGGAAAGAAGGAACGTATTTCTAGAAGAAACAGCCAAGACTAAACTGACAGAGAAGCCATAGCAGAAGAAATAGCAATCCAAGCAAAGCAAGCATAGGAAAGGACTTATACGGAGGCAAGAGATATCCCAACTCCCTGAACAAAGAACACCAAGCTCAGGATCAAGAAGCTGAATTAAAGCATAGGGAAATCAAGGTAATTAAAGGATTGCTCACACAACAGCAGAGCCACTCATGACAGTCTTACTTCCTGTATAAACTTGGGCTCCCGAGACTTAGTATTCAGATCTGCTGAGAAGAACATAGAGCATGGGTGCTAGGAACAAAAGTGAAGTAGGGCTGAACCTGACATTGCTCCTAACATCCACAAATTTTGGTGGGGCAGGTGGGGAATCAGGAGAGGAAACTAAAGCAACCAAAAGGAAAAAAGTCTCACAACACTTGAGCCTCAGAATAAATTTTAGGTTCTAAGCCTATCGGACTGCTGTTGGCCCTTAAGACAAACTCATGCAGAACTCTCCATCAATAATCTCCTTTAGAGAAAAGCTCTTTTGGAAAAACAGACCTCAAAAAACTGAGAGGAAGCCAGTATGAACCACCAAAACCAATCATCCTGCTCCTTCATAAATATGAATAGATAACCAAGGATCACCAGATATTTAAGAAATGCTTAACAAAATTAAAAGAAGGACCAAAATGAAAAGCAACAGAATCAACCACAAAGGAAATGAAGGTAATGAAAAATTTAAAGAGAATTTAAATTCTAATACAAATTCTTCAAGCCATTCACAAGAATATTGCATCCATAAAATAAACAAACTACTATGAAAAAGAAACAGAAGAATAAGAAAGCATGTGAAAATTAGAAATTCAGATGAACAAGAAAATCCAAAAATACATAAACTATTAAAATTAAGTGGAACTTAAAAAGGTCACTAAATACAAGGTTTATATGGAAAAAAGCAAATATATTTCTATACATCAGCAACACAGAAAATCAAGTAACAACAACAACAACAAAACTATACCACTTACCACACCATCCAAAACACCAAGACACTATGGAAAATAGCCAGTATTGATAAGGACATAGAGAAACTGAACCCATGCACATTGCTTGTGGGAATGTAAAATGGTTCAGCTGCTGTGGGAAACGGTGGTGGTGTCTTAAAAAGTTAAACACAGAATTATATGACCTTGCAATTCCACTCCTAGGTATATACCCCAAAAAACTGCCAACAGGTATTCAAACAAGTACATATACATGCATGTTTATAGCAGCACTGTTTGCAACAGCCAAATAGTACAAATAGCTCAAAAGATCCATCAACAGATAAATGGATAAACAAATTACAGCATACACCTACAACGAAATACTATTCAGCCATAAAGAGGAAGGAAGAACTGACACTACACTAGGGGAATGAACTTCAAAAACATACTAAGTAAAATAAGCCAGATACAAAACATCACATACTGCATTGATTTCCCATATAGAAATATCCAGAATAAATCAATCCATAGAGACAGAATGCAGATTGGTGGTTGGCAGGGGCTGAGGGGTAGGGAGAGTGGGCAGTGAAGAGAAACTGCCAGGGGCGCCTGGGTGGCTCAGTCGGTTAAACGTCTGCCTTGGGCTCAGGTCATGATCCCAGAGTCCCCAGATCAAGCCCCACATCGGACTCCCTGATCAGTGGGGAGTCTGCTTCTCCCTCTGACCCTCACCCCATTCTCGTGCTGTCTCTCAATCCCTCTCAAATAAACAAAATCTTTTAAAAAATAAAATAAAATAAAATGTTAATACAGGGATGCCTGGGTGGCTCAGTCAGTTAAGCGTCTGCCTTCAGCTCAGGTCATGATCCCAGGGTCCTGGATCAAGTCCCGCATCAGGCTCCTTGCTCAGCGGAGAGTCTGCTTCTGCCTCTCCCTCTGCCTGCTGCTCTGCCTGCTTGTGCTCTTTCTTTCTCTGACAAATAAATAAATAAAATCTTTTAAAAAATAAAAAATTTAAAAATAAAATGACTAATATATTGTATAAATTTTACCTCAATAAATTTTTTTTTAAACTACCAAAAGTTAGAAATAAACTGAAAGATATTTGAGACCTCTCTTCTGAAAACTACAAAACACTGAGAGAAATTAAACAATACCTAAATAAATAGATACACAATGTACATTCCTGGATTAGAAGACATCTTTATACAATGTCAGCTCACCCTCCTTAGATTCAATACAATCCCAATCAAACTCTAAGTTGTTTTACATGTGGATGGAAACTAAGATTCTAAAATGTTATAGAAATACAAAGGGACAAGAATAGCCAAGACAAGCACTAAGAACAACAAAGCTGGAGAAATTCATTACCGTATAACAAGATACATTATAAAGCTACAGGAATGTGTTTTTGGAACAAAGAATACTGCAGTCAATTCACTATCCCTATATAAAATGAATCCTGACTGCTACCTCATACCACACACAAAAATGAATTCTAGATAGACTATACACTTAAATGTGAAAGGTAAAATAATTACGTATCTAGAGGATGACAGAGCACATCTCCATCATCTTGGGGTAGGCAAACATTTATTAAACAGGACACAAGAAGTGCTAACCAGAAAAGAAAATGAATGAACAATCATGAAATGAAGGAACAATCACTACATACAACATGCATGGGGCTCACAATGAGAACACTGAGCCAGAGGCCAGACACACAAAGTGTATACTATATAGTGTCATTTACATAAAGTTCAAAAACAGGCAAAACTCATCAGTTAAAAGTCAGAAGAATGGTTATCTTGCAAAGAAGTAGTGACCAGAAGGGGGTGTGAGGGAGGCTTCTGGGATACTGGTTAAGACTTTCTGAATGTATGCTATACACCAATAAAAAATGTACTTTAGAAAATAAAAACATTGTGTGACCACATGTCCTGGTTTGCCTGGAACAAACTGGTTTATACATGCTATCCCAACTTAAGTTTGAGTAGAGCCCTCTGAAGTCTTTCAGTACGCACAATAAATTATACGGTTACTCTAGTTATAACCAGCTTCAGGTCTAAATGAGACTATTTCAAGATTTCAGTGACCAAAAGCCTAATTAAAACAATAGTGGGGGCGCCTGGGTGGCTCAGTCGTTAAGCGTCTGCCTTCGGCTCCAGTCATGATCCCAGGATCCTGGGATCGAGCCCCGCATCGGGCTCCCTGCTCCGCGGGAAGCCTGCTTCTCCCTCTCCCACTCCCCCTGCTTGTGTTCCCTCTCTCTCTGTCTCTCTCTCTGTCATATAAATAAATAAAATCTTTAAAAAAAAATAGTGTATTATAAAGTTAAAATGTTAATAACCTCATAGGGGAGATATGAAGAAACTGTGCATCGACATACTTAACAAATCTGGTAGGTATTAATAACAATTATATGCTAATTACATGTTAACCACAGTGTACTGAGAACATGACCTAGAACAAGCATCTGATTCTCTAAGCTTCATTTTTTTCATATGTAAGAGTTTATTCAATAAATACTATTAAGCACCTATGAGATACCAGCCACAAGAAAGTTTGCCACAGGTGTACATATGCATTTAAAACAGAAAAAGATATCAGGCAGTTTTCCCTTTAATAATTGAGGATTTACAGTCTGAATATATGATTGGCTCAACCCTAAACTAACAAACTACATACTTTCTTCTCTCATCTACAAAGACAACTTCCCTCTAAAGCCTAAATAGCAAATCTGTTAACACCAAATAGCAGAAAATTTTTATCAAACTTAATTCTGTCTCCTCAAGCTTAGCAATATAAAGGCTGTTTGCTAAGAAGGTTGAAGAATGAAACTGCTTATCAGGTTCAGGTAACTAGCCCAAAGCTATTTACATGTGACTTACATGGTTTTCTTCACAGAAGAATTCCCACAAGTCTCCGACTTTATCACAATGTTACCAAAAACTTCACAGGCACTAAGTATTTTTAAACTCTGTGTCTAGGTATTCTTTTTTTTTTTTTAAAGATTTTATTTATTTATTTGACAGAGAGATAGCGAGAGCAGTAACACAAGCAGGGGGAATGGGAGAGGGAGAAGCAGGCTTCTTGCTGAGCAGGGAGCCCGATGTGGGACTCGATCCCAGGACCCTGGGATCATGACCTGAGCCGAAGGCAGACGCTTAACGACTGAGCTACCCAGGCGCCCTGTGTCTAGGTATTCTTGATTCCTCCCATCCACCAATAATTTCACCCTACTAATTTAATGGCGAAGCCAGCATAAATAAGAATTCTTTCAAGGAAAGTCCAGACTTGTCACATCTTCCACATAGGTCCTGCTGACAGAGCCAGAAGCTACTAGAAAGATGGAAGCCAGGAAAGAAAATGCTGCCAATCCTTCTAGAGCATGCTGTTTTAATTCCGATTGTGTGATTCTACTCCACAGCAAGATATCTAAAGCTCCTGTCATCTGCTGAAAAGTAGCTGCAGCATTGCAATACTGAGGAAAAACAGCGGCATTATCATTCCTGTGTGCTGGGGCGGAAAGGCTATGAAACGTGATTCATATTTATTTTTACTGTTCTTGAGCTGCCTTATAGAAAACATCACTTAACAGTGGCAGCTGAGTATTTTCTTCAAAAAATACCTTATCCTCACAGAACTAGAACAAATACTAAAATTTGTATGGAACCACAAAAGACCCTGAATAAGCCAAAGCAATCTTGAGAAAGAACAAAGTTGGAGGTATCACAATCCCAGATTTTAGGACACACTACAAAGCTGTAGTAATCAAAACAGTATGGTACCGGCACAAAAGGAGACACACAGATTAACACAACAGAATAGAGCTCAGAAATAAACCCATGCTTATATGGTCTATTAATCTATGACAAAGAAAGCAAGAATATACAATGGGTAAAAGACAGTTTCTTCAACAAATGGTGTTGGGAAACTGGACAGCTACATGAGAAAGAAACTGGACCACTTTCTTAACACCATACACAAAGCTAAACTCAAAACAGATTAACGACCTAAATGGAAACCTGAAACCATAAAACTCCTAGAAGAAAACATAGGCAGTAATCTCTTTGACTTCAGCCTTAGCAATATTTTTCTACCTGTCTCCTCAGGCAAGGGAAACAAAAGCAAAAATGAACTACTTAGAGTGTGCCAAAATAAAAAGCTTTTGCACAGCAAAGGAAACCACCAATAAAATGAAAAGGCAACCTACTGAATGGGAGAAGACACTTGCAAATGATATATCCAAAATACGTAAAGAACTTATACAATTCAACACCAAAACCCACAAATAATCTGACTCAAAATGGGCAGAGGACCTGAATAGACATTTCTCCAACAAAGACATACAGATGGCGAACAGGCACGTGAAAAGATGCTCAACATCACAAATTATCAAGGAAATGCAAATCAAAGCCACAATGAGATATCCCCTCATACCTGTCAGAACGATTAGTATCAAAAAGACAAAAATAACAATGCTGGTGAGGATTTGGAGAAAAAGGAACCCTCCTACACAGGTGAAGGGAATGTAAATTGGCGCAACCACTGTGGAAAACAGTATGGAGGGTCCTTGAAAAATTAAAAACATAATTACCCTATGATTCAGTAATTCCACTACTGGGTATTTACCCAAAGAAAACAAAAACACTAATTCAAAAAGATATGCACTCCTATGTTCACTGCAGCATTATTCACAATAGCCAAGATATGGAAGCAACCTAAGTCTCCACAGATGAATGGGTAAAGAAGATGTGGTGAATACACACACACACATACATACATACATACATACATATACACACCATGGAATATTACTCAACATAAAAAAAAAAAATGAGATCTTGGCATTTGGGACAACAAAAATGGACCTAGAGAGTATCATGCTAAGTGAAATGAGTCAGACAGAGAAAGACAAATATCATATGCTATCACTCATATGTGAAATCTAAAAAACAAAATAAATGAATAAACAGAAAGTAGAAACAGACCCATAAATACAGAAAAAGATCAGTGGTTGCCAGAGAAGAGGGGCAGGGGAATAGGCAAAAATGGGTGAAGGAGAGTGAGAGGTGGAGGCTTCCAGTCATGGAATGAGTAAGTCACAGGGATGAAAGGTACAGCATAAAGAATTCAGTCAATGGTATTATAACAGAGTTGTATGGTGACAGTTGATGGCTACACTTGTGGTGAGCAAAGCATAACATATATACTTGTTGCATTAGTATGTTGTACACCTGAAACTAACGTAACATTGTGTGTCTACTATACTTCAATTAAAAAAAAAAAATACCCTCTCTTATGGTTCCAAAGTTAAAGAGGCAGAACTCTTTTAAAAGACCAGTAAAAATGCTGGATACCAGATATCACTATTACTTTCAAGGTTTTCTTGCTAGAGTGGTTTTTCCCAGTGGTTTTACATTATGCATTTATATTTATATTTATATTTATATTTATATTAAGAAAACATATTACAGGGCGCCTGGGTGGCTCAGTCGGTTAAGCGTATGCCTTCGGCTCAGGTCATGATCCCAGGATCCTGGGATCAAGTCCCACATCGGGCTCCCTGCTCTGTGGGAGCCTGCTTCTCCCTCTCCCTCTGCCTGTCACACCCCCTGCTTGTGCTCTCTCTGTGTCAAATAAATAAAATCTTAAAAAAAAAAAAAAAGAAAACATATTGCAAATGTACTTAAATGGGGATACAATTCACTCACTTCCTACATTCACTCACTTCAAGTCCAGATGCTGCCATTTTGAAGCTGGAGATCCTAAGATAAATCTTAAACTACTACTCTGAACCTGTTTCCTTATCTGTAAAAAGAGAACATGCAGTAGGTTTTAAGGAGAAAAAGAGCCTGAAATGGCCACAAATGGAGAAACCACAAAGAACTTCCAAAATAGCACTCACTCGGTCAATATAAACTGCACCTTTGTAAAACAACTATACTCTCATTATAAATGTCCTAGTATTAGTGGAAGGCTAATCATCTTGTCTCAATTAGTTTTAGAAACTTAGTTAAGATAAATGAGTAAAGACCAAGTCGTCTCTCTCCCATTTCAACTTTTTTTTTTTTTAAAGAGTTCTTTCGGGCGCCTGGGTGGCTCAGTTGGTTAAGCGACTGCCTTCGGCTCAGGTCATGATCCTGGAGTCCCGGGATCGAGTCCCGCATCGGGCTCCCTGCTCGGCAGGGAGTCTGCTTCTCCCTCTGACCCTCCTCCCTCTCATGCTCTCTGTCTCTCATTGTCTCTCTCGCAAATAAATAAAATCTTAAAGAGTTCTTTCAATAGATAAAGCTATTAAAGTAAGAGATTGGGGTATTAAAATAACCAGAAAACTGCAAAAAATCTAGCAAAGGAAAAAAAGGCAGCTCTTAAAGTGCCAAGAAATGGGGATTCCTTTCCCTGTATTAGAGCTAGAAACAACTGTCATTAAAACTCTTACTACTCTGTCAACTAGTTGTTTCAGACACGTGCTAAGCAGAAAGACAAATATGAACAATTAATGTGGAGAGTAGGGAATGGCAGGAGGAAGGAGTAAGAGGCCATTCTCAAGATCTGAAGCCAAGTTTTACAGAAGATTCCCAGTGATGAGAAAAAATACTAACAAAGGGAAGAATGGAAAAGGAAAATCTATTAAGCACAAAAAACCCTTATCTCTCACACTTTCAGATACAGTCTCCCAAGTCTCTTTAATAATCCTCCTGCCTTAAGTTGCTCAGCACACCTATGGGCAGAGCCAAATTTGAACCAGTATCTTCAAACTAAATCCCACATTTTGGGGGTGGGGGGAGTAAAGTTTCTACTTGTCCTTTGAGGTGAGGTAAAGGCATCAACTCATGGATAAGGACTGAGTGCAAGCACTGGAAGAGAAGTTTAGAGAAAGTGAAGAGATTGGAAAAGATGGCCTTGAAGGCCTGTTTCATTTTCCACAATTCCCTCCAGGAGGAAGTAGAATAGCATTCTTCACTACAGGGCCTTCTTGGCATATGATAGACAAAAATCTGCTTCACAGAAATTTTAACATATGAAATAAGGCAAATTCTGGCTGAAGAATCCTTAAAATTCCACATTATTCCACAATAAGAGTCAACGGGCCTAACTAGCAACACAGAATAGAACTGTAACTATTAACTGGTTCAGGTAGACTCTTAAACAATTAAAATTCAAAGGCAATTAGATTTTACCAGGACTTCCCTGAGGGCCATTTCCAGAGGCAGCCAACAAAGAGAGAGAGCAGAAGAGGTCTACTGTCAAACAGAACTTGTCTCAAAGACCTTCTAGTTGGGCTTAATTATTGTCACTATCAGTCTGAATAAAAAAGACATTATCCTCAGGTTAAGAATATGCGCTTATCAAAGGTTAGTGGATTTATTTCCAACTCTGCTCCACCCAATCCACTGAAGGACCTTACCTAGATAGAATTATTCATTGGAATGTTAGAAATAAAAAACCCAGGTCAGGAGAGGTAGTAATAAGGGTGGAAGACAAGAAGCTCTGAGGTCTTGCTTAAGCTAAATAACAAATTCAAACATGTTTCTACAAATATCTATACCAAAAGAATCCTAAGGATCACTGAATTTTGATAACACGTATAGTATGTAACTGTGAAAAATAGAAATGTTGTGTGAGGGAGCGTGGCAGATCAGAATATACACCTTATGGATCACTTTGAGCTAAAGGCCATAGAGATTTAACAGATGCAGAAAGAAGTCTTCCCTGAGCTTCCCCTATCTGACTAAAAGCAGGAACTTTTGAGAAATGAGGACTGCCATAATGAGGACTCTGGGGGAGTTTTATGGCCAAGAAGATGATGTAAATAAAGGCAGCACTGAGATAAGTCTGCACAACAAACCTTATTAAAATAACCCCTATCTTCTATGATTTTCCCATATATTTACCTTCCTACGATTTACTGCTACCAGAAGCCCAAACTCCTTTTCCTTTGTCTAGCCAACTTCTCCATAATTTTTTTTGCGTTTTTAATGAACTTTATTTTTAAATTGTTTTTTATTTTAATTCCAGTATAGTTAACATACAGTGTTATATTAGTTTCAGGTGTACAACACAGTGATTCAAGAATTTTATACATTGCTCAGTGCTCATTATAAGTGTACTCTTTAATTCCCATCACCTATTTCACCCACCCTCCTCTCCCACCCATCACTTCATAATTTATCACCCTTTGTTAATATGGTCTATAAGCTTTCAAGTCTTAACCACCTCTCTTTGGGTTTTCAAGTCTTTTCTGTGACATGAAAACCCTAGCACACATAAAAAAAAAAAAAAGGAATCCCCATTTCTTATATATACACACACACATACACATACCCCTTTCCTCCTGTTAATCTGTCTTTTGTCAGTTTAATTAGCAGACACCAGTCACAGAACTTAGAGGGTAGAAGAAAAGTGTTTCCTCCACTACATAAGTAGGAAACTAAATCTCTAGTGAACCCATTTTCAGTACTGTATGAAATCAGGCCCTGCTATAAACTGTTTCCCGCTAAATAACATAGGCCCTTTGTGGAAACAAGCCTTTCATAGAACCTGATGCCATGATATAGTAGGAACCCTTGAGCTCTGAGTCTAGTAGGGCTGGGCTGGAATCCAGGTACACCCATTTATCTTAGGGGTGAACTTACTTACCTGTTTGGTTCTTTGGTTTTCTCATTTCTGAAATACAGATAGCATACCCAACCCCCTCTTCACTTCATAGCATTTGTGTGAAGATTAAATGTAATACACAAAAGACTAGACACATAATTACATTTTTACAGTTTTAAATAGCTCCACAAGAGCCCTTTCCAAATTTAGGAATCACAGTTGATTTAAGGCAGGCTGAATGGAATCCAAACTTTGAGAAACACTGCCTAGCCCATTTTCAAGGTAAAATGGAAGAAATAACAGGCAGGGACTTAAAAAAATCTTTAACCCTAACCTTTAGAACCTAATACCTGTCCACCTCAGGGAATGAAGAACTTCAACCTAAAGGCCCCACCCAAGCTACTGCACTATTAGGGAGAAAAACCCTGGCAGCGCTTTCAGAAACCTGATTTCACCATCAATGTGGGATGTATAGAATATCTGCGGCCTTAAATCTGGACTTCTATTATTTGGTAGATGAGCTTCTGAGACATCCACCTTTCAAAAAGTTGCAGTTAATTCCCTATTCTCATAGTATGGGTCTAGACCAGAGGGTGGCAAACTATTGCCCCAGAGTCAAATCTCTCCTAATTCCCTTTTTTTAAATAAAATTTTGTTGGAACACAACAACACCCTGCCTTGTGAATTACCCATACTTGCTTTTATACTTAAACAGCAGAGCTGAGTACTCACAACAGAGACGTTATGGCCCACAAAGCCTAAAATATTTACTGTCTAGCCCCTAACAGAAAATTTGTAGACCCCTGGCCTAGACCAAGATCCTGAGTTTCTGTTCCAGTTCCTGGGTCATATTGTGTTCCCACTAAGCCAGAATGCTGACTGTTCCTCCTGGCTGAACTCTCATAGTCTGCCTAGCTCTTACAAGTTCCCTATCCCCAGAATCTGTCCCTAAACCTAGAGCTTCTATTTGGAAATTCTATTTCAATCTTAAATAAATTCTGGACCCTATGGAAATGAAACATTCTAGTGATAAATAAAGCTGTATCCAAAGACACCTACTCCAGTTCCTCAAGGCACAAAATTCCACACCTCAAATATTTTTGCCAGTCCAATTTAGAACCAAGTTCATGAGGCACTGCCCCGCCCCCCCCCGACAATAGCCAAAAGGTTAATAATTTGTATACCCTCTTTGGGAGGCTACAGCCTTATTTTTAGGCCAGATAAATCCCTCTATAGGTGCTTCCCTAACTTTAATGTGCACACAAATGACCTGGAGACCTTGTTAACACACAGATTCTGATTCAACAGGTTTGGAATGAGCCTAAGATTCTTCATTGCTAACAGTTCCTAAGTGATGCTAGGAACCACACACTCTAAGTTGTAAGACTATACTAAACCCAGTGATCCTGAGTGCCAAGACTATTTAATAACCTGTAATAACCTTAACAAGGCAAATGAAAAGGAACAATGGGCGCCTGGGTGGCTCAGTTGGTTGGGCGACTGCCTTCGGCTCAGGTCATGATCCTGGAGTCCCGGGATCGAGTCCCGCATCGGGCTCCCTGCTCGGCAGGGAGTCTGCTTCTCCCTCTGACCCTCCTCCCTCTCATGCTCTCTGTATCTCATTCTCTCTGTCTCAAATAAATAAATAAAATCTTTAAAAAAAAAAAAAAAAAAAATGAAAAGGAACAAAGACAATATCAAAATTATTCCCCCACTTTCTGGGGCGCCTAGGTGGTTCAGTCGTTAAGCGTCTGCCTTTGGCTCAAGTCATGGTCCCAGAGTCCTGGGATCGAGCCCCGCAATTGGGCTCCCTGCTCGGCAGGAAGCCTGCTTCTCCCTCTCCAACTACCCCCTGCTTGTGTTCCCTCTCTCACTGTGTCTCTGTCAGATAAATAAATAAAATCTTTAAAAAAAAAAAGATTATTCCTCCACTTTCAAGTGCACACATGTACATGTACATCTTTATATTACATATCCATGGTCTTTAACATAAAATGTGATGTTCCATGTGTAACTAATGCTCAATTTTACTCATTCTGAAAAATGAATATTAAAACTACAAGACTTATTTTTTCACTTATGAGACTTACAAAGACCAAAAAATTTATAATCAGAGTTTACACATGTAACAGACTCTTATATTGCTGGTAGGCCTATAAATTAGTACAAACTATGGGGGATAGGGTGGGAATCTGACAGTATCTATCAAATTTTAAATGTTCATTCCCTTTGACCCTGTCATTCTATTTCTAAAAATTTATCCTGCAGTTATTCTTGCAAGTGTGTGAAATGATGTATTTAATGCAACACTGATAGCAAAAGATGAAAACCTAAATGTCCACCAACAGGTGACTGAGCAAACAAAGTGGTATATTACTAAAATGGCATACTCTGCATCTAAAAAAAGAATGAGGTAGTTCAACATATGTATACTGATATGCAATAGTATTCATGATCAATTTTAAAAGTCAAGAAGTAATATACCGTATGATACACCAACTTTTACGAAAAAAGGAATGAAAAAAAGTATGCACATACTTATAAATACATAGATTACTTCTGGCAAGAAAACCCAAAAAATTGGTAATGATGGTTACCTCTGGGAGGGAGAACTCAACAAGTGGGCAATAGAGATGACGAGCATTTACTTTACATATCCTTCTGTGCATTTTTAAATTATGTACTACGTGCATGTGTTATATATTTTTAAAACATTTTAATAAAATAGAAAAGTCAGAGGGTACCAAAAAAATATCTGAAAGCACAAATTTTCCTCTCATTTAGCCAGTCTCCACTATATTTTGTCTTCTATTTACAAACTCATTTTCATCTGTTAGAAAAAAGTTTGACAATTTTTTTTTGAGCAACACAAACAGGAAGGTTTATTAAAGCAAAAAGTACACTCTCAAGATATGAGAGTGGGCAAGAGAGAGAGACAGACAGAGACAGGGAGACAGAGACAGAGAGACAGAGAGTGAGTTGCACCTGACAAACTTTTTAAAAGTAAAAATAAAAGAGTAGTGTTGTTCAGGGAAAAAAAAGGGTATTATCTTTTTTCCGCTGATCTTTATTACTTACATTTTCATCCCTTTTCTTTATTAGATGGAAAAACCTATTAGATTAAAAACCAGATGATAACTATGAAACTGTTGAAGAACAAGACTCCAGGGGTGCCTGGGTGGCTCAGTCGTTAAGCGTCTGCCTTCGGCTCAGGTCGTGATCCCAGGGTCCTGGGATCGAGCCCCGCATCGGGCTCCCTGCTCCGCAGGAAGCCTGCTTCTCCCTCTCCTGCTCCCGCTGCTTGTGTTCCCTCTCTCGCTGTATCTCTCTCTGTCAAATAAATAAAATCTTTAAAAAAAAAAAAAAAAAAAAAGACTCCAACAGGCTGGATTTCAAGAATGGAATGTGAGAAATACATTCCCCCTTCAGATAATGTTGACCTTGGGATCAGATGCCCCTCTCTTCCATCTCCTGAGAGATCACCTATGTTCACCACGTTCACTAAGTAGTCAAGTACACAGAATTACCAAATACAGTTCTGCAGTGAAGTCTAGACTTGTTCTACCTATATATGTTTCTTTCTGCACCAGCAATTTTAACACAAATTGTAAAATCTGACAAATCTTTATTTGTAAGGACTTAGTTCTATGTTTTAGCAGTTACAAATTTATTTAGGACAACTTAAGCACTGAATATGAAAGTCTAAAGTTAATGTCTAACTATTCAATCCACTTTCCTATAAATTTCCACCACTTAACAGCTGTATCTTGAAGTAGGGTCCATTTAGTTGTCTTCCTCTTAAAATCTGGCTCCTCTGTGCCTTTTACCATGTAAACAAAGCCAAAGTCAAAACCTACCAATGGAGACAGAAGGGAGACCCAATGGACAATGACCAATGGACAAAGATTAAGATTATTAAGTCAGTCACTGACTCCCAGTCAGTGGTCATTCTTCTGTGTTTAACACAAGCACATCCAATGCCGTTTCCGTCTCACTGTCCTAGGCCTCTAAGCTGGACGACCACCTGGTAGGAGTACCTAAGGAAATTCAAGCACCAGATAAAAAGTTGAGCTAGATGGTCTTTTAATAGCCTTCAGATTCCATCACTGAAAAGTAAGAAAAAAAATTTAAATATCCTTAAAAGGGAGGAATTACAAAATATTCTAAACCAACAGTTAGCAAAGGTTTTCTGTAAAGGGTTAGGTAGTAAATATTTTCAATTCTGTGGGCCAAACAATCTTTGTATCAACTACTCAATTCTGCCATTTGGGGCACAAAATCAGCCATAAATAATTAAGTAAACGAATGGGTATGGATGTGTTCCAACAAAATTTCATTCACAAAAGGAGGAAGGCAGTATGAAAGCCATAGTTTGCTAACCCCTATTCTAAATAATGATTTCCAATATTTCATATTCAGAAAAGTGAACACAAATGAGAAAGGCATCATTGGGAAACCAGTCTGGTATGAAAATTCATCACCTGTGATTTCACTACTACTAGACTCACCATGCATATCACTGTAAAACAGTAAATACTTGTTTGATATAATATCTTCAAAAGCAAACCAACACATGAATGTCAGCCTTCAGAAATATAAATATGCCAGTGGCTAAATGCAAAATCAAAACATAACCTATAGCCTGTTTCAAGGTATGTAAAAAAAAAATCTGTATTTTTAAAAGGAAAGCCCATTAAGATGTTCACAGGTGAGGTTTGAGCAGTATTATTTTGGAGAAAAGGTGACAAGGGAAGAGGAGCACAAAATACGTTTCTGTCACAGACTCAGAAATCCTAGACCACTAGCTTTTTCAAAATAACTTTGATATAATAATCAAAAAATAACACAGAATTGGGGCGCCTGAGTGGCGCAGTCGCTTGGACATCTGACTCTTGGTTTCAGCTCAGGTAACTCTTGGTTTCGACTCAGATCGTGATCTCAGGGTCATGAGATCAGAACCCAGTGTCCGCTCCATGCTCAGCACAGAGTCTGCTTGAGTTCCTCTCTCCCTCTGCCTCTCCCCACTATGCGCTCACACGCTCAATCTCTCTCTCTCTCAAAGAAATAAATAAATCTTAAAAAAAATTTTTTTTAATAACACAGAATTTAAAAAGGTCATGAGCTAATCCAACACATAGCAAGATATAAAAGTCTGTTTATATACTGGTACAGCTCTAAAAGAACCTAGATTATTCTTCTTTACTGAAAAGTATATTATTTACAATTTTATTTAGCTAAAGGTTATATATGGGGATGGGGAGCAGGAGCGAGGGGAAAAGAGACTAAGCACATCATAAATATCACATAAACATGAAAATCCCCCAGAAAGCCACATGCAGTCGCAATGACCGTGAGGGGATCCTATACACCCTACACATACGCCTTTGCTTCCTCTTCCTTTTCCCTTCTGTTTTTCCACTAAAAGGGAAATAGGGATTAGGTATCTCTAACCAATCGAAATTAATTAATTCTCTAATCCAAAAGTTCATGAA
This sequence comes from Neomonachus schauinslandi, assembly GCF_002201575.2. Lineage (NCBI taxonomy): Eukaryota > Metazoa > Chordata > Mammalia > Carnivora > Phocidae > Neomonachus > Neomonachus schauinslandi. Next base: position 43,321,529 of record NC_058413.1, read on the forward strand.
CAGGCTTTGGGGGTGGGGGGATAAGGGTGGAGGTTCAAGAACATGTTGAAGTTTCAAGCAAAATACTGTTGTGTGTCTGTTTATGTATGTGCACAAATAAACAGTCCCACGCATACATCTGCACATTTTTCTAGGGAAAGAATCCACTGCTTTTATCAGATTCTCAAAGGGGTCAATAAACCTAAACAGTTAAAAACTACCATCAAATTTCATGTGTGTTATGTATGCATGCCGTAAGGAAGGGGGACTTAACATACAGAGAACAGACTTCATGGGTACTGATGAAAAATCCCATTCACATCTACTCTGGAATAAAGATTTATAAATGGTTAAAACATAATTATACAAATCTCCCTCGAGGCCTGTTATGGATTGAGCTATGTTCTCTCAAAAGAGATATGTTGAATTCCTAACTCGCAGTACCTCAGAATGTGACCTTATTTGGAAATAGATCCTTGGAGATGTAATTAGTTAAAGGTTAATGATATCATACTGGAGCAGAGTGGGTTGCTAATCCAATTATCACTGGTGTCCTTATAAGAAGAGGACCATGTGAAGACAGAGAAACACAGGAAGAACTCCATGTGACAACAAAACTAGAGACTGGAGTTGCATAGCTACAAGCCAAAGAACACCAAAACTGCCAACAAAAAAGCCAGGAAGATGCAACAAAGGATTCCTCTGCAGGTTTCAGAGGGAGCATGGATTTCAGACTTCTAGCCTCCAGAACTATGAGACAATAAATTTCTGTTGGCTTGAGTCACCCAGTTTGTAGTACTTTGTTACAGCAGCCCTAGGAAACTAACAGAAAGCCAAATATCAATCTCAATAGCAACTAAAATTAGGGTACAGTGGAAAGGCCTTCTAAAGATGATGCATATGCTCTCATGCCATAATAAACATATCAGGGACACTTCCCAACATACGAGATACACCTTCAGTTACCAAAATACACTCTACTTAATACTTAAAGATGGACTAGCTTTTCCAAATGGGTGCAGGATAAAGGGGTAAAAAAAAGTTTTATATCACAAAAGTAAAAGATCAAAAATAAAGTTAATGTTAGATCCCAGAACAAATCATGAGGGTGTATTCCTTACCATACATTTACACATGGTCAAATCTCAGTATCTAGTAGCAGGTTCAGGAAAAGCAGTGTTCTGATTATCTATTGCTGTATAACAAAATTACTCAAAAACTTAGTGTCTGAAAACAACAATAATCATTTTCATCTCTCTCATGATATCTGTAAGTTAGGAATTTGTAAAGGGTTCAACTAAACAGTTCTAGCTGAAAAGTTGTAGCTCCTGATCTTAGCTCCTTCATATCTCTCCACCTCAAGTACTCTGGGCTTCTTTGCAGCATGGCAATGTCAGGCTAGATTGCTTACAAAGCTGCTAACGTCTTCAAGACCAGGATTCTAGTAAGATAGGTAGAAGCCTTCTCACCTTTTCTGACTTCGCCTTGGAAGTCACGCAGTATAACTTCTGCTGCATTCTATTGCTTACAAGTGATTCAAAAGACCACCCAAATCCAAGAGCGGGAGACATAAGCCCCACCTCAGGATGAGAGGAGTCAAGATCACACTGAAAGAACATGTAAGATGGGAGATATTGTTAAAACCGTCTTTAGAAAATACATTCTACCACCAAGAACTTGGGAGAGAGAACTGCTTATTACTTTTGAGACTATCAACTATTTAATCCATGTTGGACCTATTTCTTGGGCCTAGGGAACAATAAAGAGTTGTTCCTTGTTACATATTTTTAGTTACCCAAAACTCCTTTAAAAAAATATGGCCCCATGGGCCTCATACTTTAAAATATTTTGCCTACCAAATAACCTCTTTCACTGAATAAAAATTTCACTTTTGCTTATTCACTTAATTGTGAACCTCTAATCAGGAAGTGACCACTTGGAGTTGACACACTTCTAGCCAAAAGCAAGCCAACTCATTCTGGTTCGACTGTGAAGAGGCTTCACCTTGTAGGTAAGTATATATACTTAAAGATTTTTGATAGTCTTCCATGGGAGGCATACTGGGAACCATTGGCCTTGTGTCTTTTCTATTATATTTTAATAACTCAGCCATCATTACTTAGTGTTTTAAGACTCAACAGAAAAGAAAACCGCCTCTGAAAGTAAGCTGTAAGCAACAAATAAAGGGCCAAAATGCAAACTCAAAATGCACAAACTATTTACTGTACTCAAGCTGATAAGAATAGTGGGGTCCTTTTTCCTTTTTCAAAAATTAAGGCTTATAAGGCATTTTTCCACAAACAAAAGAATAGCTGTAGCATCTTGGTTAACAGTTCTTTTTTCAGTAAAAGATGCTAGTGTCCAACCCTGTTGTAAGCACCCATTGAAGTAGATATAATGGGCACTCTGTTTGCCTACACAGACACTGGCATACGAATACTTAACTCTCTGAATCCTATCTTCCTCAATGTCTAAGATACTTCTTGGTGGTTAGGAATCCCAATAGGTTCATTAGTTCTCTTAGGGGCACTACACAACTATTTTATACACTGAGGTTGCTCCATAAGCATGGCACTCTGGCCAGCATTAAATGCCTCTAAGGCTTCATTACCCTGGAAAATATTAGACATTAACAAAAAAATCAGCCTCCAAATTCCTTTGAGTGATCTAAAGAACTTTAAAAAGTCAAGTTTTCCTCCTTCAGAAAGTAAATGTCAATTCTACAGCATTAAAGTTATCTGCTGACAAGAAAACTTCAATTTTTCAGCCATATCCATTTTCCTTTGTTTCTCTTTCTGTTCTCAAAGCCTGTACCAGTGGGGTAACTTCTCTATCGTAAAGCCTCCAGAAGAGCTGCGTTCCTATTAAGTTTGGTAATATACAGTTCCATTGCTTGTAAAAGCACGTGTTCAATTCCATTCTGGGAGAAAACAATTTTTAAAAAGTAGTTACCATAAGTCACATTATTTTTTCTTAAACTATCGTTCTACAGTCTCTCTTCACCTTAATAAAAATGTTTTCATGTTAAGACATGAAATTTTTATCCTAATACTTTCAGACTCAGAAAAGTGAAATATAGGATTCCAATATACATAGCTATACTAATACTTTAAGTGTATTACCAAAAATCAGGCTTCTTGAACACAACTAAAGAATGGGAAATATCCCGTTTGGCTTAGGAATTCATGGAAGTTGTACATCTGACTCCATAATATATCTAAGGGTTAATATAAAAATATTTCAAGTTACTCAGTAAAACTGATGTTAACAGGAAAATGTATCACGTTTACCATGAACATTACATGTAGACTACCTAAAGGTTTACCCAAAAACTGACTCAGGCAGTTTACTAATTATGTATTTTGTGTGGTGTAATTTAAAACCAACAAAGTCTATTCAGGAAGATTAAGATCATTCAGAACAAGCTGGTAGAATCAGGTATTTCACTGCTTATAGAAGCAGTTTAGATTCAGTTTAGAAGGAGTTCAGACTCAGTCTGATTATTACAGCAAATGCAAACCGGTAACAGCAGAAAAGGCTCTGAAGTTCCTGCTTTATGCTGTACGTTGTATTTCCTGTTTCTTTTGTGTCACTTTCTTATGTACCTTCTGAATCTGTTCTCAAGGCTGAAATCTGAAAACTGGTACATACTCCAAGGCAGCATTTTCTAAAACATGGTAAATGGGGCTGGGAAACTGTATGCTTTACCCCCAACCAGGGATCAACAAAGGGTATTAGCATATCAAAGACTAGCAAATGTCCTGAGGTGAAGAAGCCCACTGAACTCGATTTAAGCCCAGGCTCTCACAAATTTCCCAACACAGCTACAGAAACAATGTTCCGGAGAAGCTCACAGATTACCTTCTAAGGTAATGATTATCCAAAAATGGACCAAACCTCCCATGGACTACAAATGATTTAGAAAGCATGATCTTCTTTGACGCATAAGACTACTTAGAAATAAACTATTAAGCCAGTAATTAAGAGTTGCAAAAATGGGCATGTTATTAGAATGTACCAAAGACTTCAATCTGTATACAATTAATTCCTCTGGCTGCTGCAACTCCCAATGCTACAAAGCTCCTACACCACATATGCACACTCAAAAGCTGGAATTCTGACATTTTCAAGAGGGGCACTCACTGTCAGTGAAGTGGTGTTGTCTTTAGCTGGCCATGGTTTTTCAATAATCATTATTTTTACTTTTTAATTAAAAATTAGCATTAATTGAGCTTATACATATCATTTTAGTTGTTTTATTAAACCTGCAGAATGTATTATACAATTCCATCACTAGGATTTGAGACCTACAGTTTTCTAACCAGTCTAGACTTAAAGACAAGTGTATTTTTTGCGATTCAATTAGGAACTAACCATACCTCTAACCCCAAAATGCTTGTACCTTGACAATTACTATTATTTTTCCACCGGAAAGTGGGAATTATTGAGCTAAAGAATGACCTAGCTAAAGATGGGATTGAAACAGCTTGAGAGTCACTGTTTTAAGGGTCCTTGCCCTGGCTATAGGGTCACCAACACAGGGGCAGGTCTTCTTCCTGCCCACCAGGTCTACACCAACCAAATGTGACGTAAGGACCTGGAATCAGGCCCTTGATCGAAGAAATAATAACTTCTCTGAACTTGAATGTGAACGATCCCTCCAGTCTCTAGTTCTGGAAACCATCTAGAAATGTCTTAAAAAGGACTAAATCCCATAACAAACCCTCTTCTCAAAAAATCCTTTCCCAGTTTACCTTTAAAACTTTGCCAAGTTCATAGATATAGCTTGCAACTAAATGTTGTCAGGCAGGGATCAGCCCAGAAAGGTATAGAAAACATAAGGGGAGTGTCTAATGACTTTGTGGATTCTTAGTATCTGTTTCCAGCTGTGAAACTGATTTAAGCTCCTAAGAACCTTACCTGAATAAGCACTGTAACCATGGGTTATTGTGCTAAAGATGGGTTGAGAACATGTACAGCAAAGTAAAAACATTAAGAGTATAAAAATCCAGGTAATTCTTAGTCAATTTATCATTTGAGAATCAAAGCCACAATGCTAAAAAAGCTAGTGTAAAGATACTTCCTTCTCCAGAAACAGATCCAGAATGAAGACAGCCAAAATCAGTAAGCACAACAGACCTATCAAAAATCAGTAATGAATAATCCAGTCAAGAAATGGGCAGAAGACATGAACAGACATTTCTCCAAAGAAGACATACAGATGGCCAACAACAGACACATGAAAAAATGCTCAACATCACTCGGCATCAGGGAAATACAAATCAAAACCACAATAAGATACCACCTCACACCAGTCAGAATGGCTAAAATTAACAAGTCAGGAAAAAACAAATGTTAGTGAGGATGCAGAGAAAGGGGAACCCTCTTACACTGTTGGTGGGAATGCAAGCTGGTACAGCCACTCTGGAAAACAGTGTGGAGGTTCCTCAAGAATCTCAAGGAGGAATCTCAAGAAGTAAAATAGGGCTATCCTACGACCCAGCAATTGCACTACTAGGTATTTACCCAAAGGATACAAATGCTATAATCTGAAGGGGCGCCTGCACCCCAATGTTTATAGCCGCAATGTCCACAATCGCCAAACTATGGAAAGAGCCCAAATGTCCATCGACAGATGAATGGATAAAGAAGATGCGGTATATATACATATATATAATATATATTATATTACTCAACCATCAAAAAGGATGTGATCTTACCATTTACATCGACATGGAAGGAACTGGAGAGTATTATGCTGAGCAAAATAAGTCAATCAGAGAAAGACAATTATATGGTTTCACTCATATGTGGAATTTAAGAAACAAAACAGGATCATAGGGAAAGGGAGGGGAAAAATAAAATAAGTGAAATCAGAGAGGGAAACAAACCACAAGAGACTCTCAACTATAGGAAACAAACTGAGGGAGGGGAGCTGGGTGGAGGAATGGGGTAACTGAGTGATGGCCATTAAGGAGGATACATGATGTAATGAGCACTGGGTATTATATGTAACTGATGAATTACTGAACTCTATATCTAAAACTAATGACACATTATATGTTAACTAAGTGAATTTAAATAAAATAAGTTAAAAATTTTAAAAAAAATCAGTAATGATTAACTACACTGTTGGGACTGCCAGTAACCACCTGACCTTGGGCCAGTCAATTAACAGCTCTGATCATTCGTAAAATTCATTGAAAAGGAGCCAAAATCACTGATGGTTAAATCCTCCTTCTCCTAGCTCTCAAAGTCTATGTATCTATTACTACATATTAGAATAAGCTGTTTCCTAGTAGTACATTAAATACTCAGAGAATTATTAACTCTAATAGGTCACAAAGGTTATCACTTCAAAGCAATACACCTAAAATTCACTGATCTTCAAACAGTCAAATGTCTCAATAGCAGCTAATTCAACTGTTCCTATCTCCTGAGGATTCTACTTATGCTAAAATCCACTATTATGATTACATTTTAGGTGCAACCCACAACCTTTTAAAACCACATATTTCTAAGAAACTTATTTAGGACCATCCTTCAAACTAGATGGATGATAAACACAATCTCTGGGCTCCATAGAGAATCAACCCTTTCAGCCCAAACACACTTCTAAGCCCCATTATCACATACAGGAATGATTTTAACACAAATGTACAACTCAAAATACTTTAACAGACCCTCTTCTCCACAGATCTCAAATATATAAGGGCAAGTAAGGCCAAAGTAGTTTTTTCCTTTACCTCTGAAATATATTTATCCATTCTTTTTTTTTTTTTTTTTTTTTTTGACAGAGAGAGACACAACGAGAGAGGGAATACAAGCAAGGGGAGTGGGAGAGGGAGAAGCAGGCTTCCTGCCAAGCAGGGAGCCTGACGCGGGGCTTGATCCCAGGACCATGACCTGAGCCGAAGGCAGACGCTTAACGACTGAGCCACCCAGGTGCCCCTATATTTATCCATTCTTAAAGTCATACTCTACTTCTTCTTAATTCAGGATGGATAGCAGCCATTATATGAAGTACCATATACTTATTCCAAAATCTTTGATAAAATCATGCAACATATTTATTAAGCTAGCTATAGCTTATTTTTTCCCAAGAATCCAATTAAGAATTATTCCATTTTGGGGGTGCCTGGCTGGCTCAGTTGGTAGAGCATGCTACTCTTGATCTCAGAATCATGAGTTTGAGTCCCACTCTGGGTGTAGAAATTGCTTAAAAATAAAATCTTGAAGGGGCGCCTGGGTGGCTCAGTCAGTTGGGCAGCCAACTCTTGATTTTGGCTCAGGGCATGATCTCAGTGTCCTGGATTAAGCCCGACGTCCCGCTCTGCGCTTGGCAGGGAGTCTACTTGAGGATTCTCTCTCTTCCTCTCCCTCTCTCCCTCCCTCTGCTCATGCTCTTTCTCTCGCTCTCCAAAATAAATAAAGTTAAAAATAAATAAATAAAAATAAAATCTTTAAAAAAAAAGAATTGGTCTATTTTTTAAAATTAGGCATATGCATAATGAGTTTTATCATTTTTGTCACTCAATAATGAAAGACACTTGTTTGTAAAAGGTGAGCAGTACACACCAAAATAAATTTGAGTTGAATTTTAGCGGTATGTTTTCTGCCTATACATTAAAGAATGGTTTATTAAACTAGAATCCATAGACCCACAATGGGTTCTGAGAGTCTTTTTCTTTAATATTTTATTTATTTTAGAGAGAGAGAGAGAAAAAGACCACAAGCAGGGGGAGGGGTAAGGGGAGAGGGAGAAGTAGAGTCCCCACTGAGCAGGGAACCCGATGCGGGGCTCAATCCCAGAACCCTGGGATCATGACCTGAGCCAAAGGCAGACACTTAACTGACTGAGCCACCCAGGCACCCTGGATTCTGAGAGTCTTATTAACCCCCGGAAATTATATGAAAAATAAAGTGTGCAAGTACAGTAATCCCCCCTAACCTGCAGTGGATACATTCCTAGACCCCCAGTGGATGCCTGAAACTGCAAGTAGTACCAAACCCTACACATACTGTTTTTTCCCATACATACATACCTATGGTAAGTTTAATTTATAAATTTGGCAAGGTAAGAGATTAACAATAATAATAATGTTATAACCATATACTGCAACAAAAGTTATGTGAATGTGGTCTTTCTCCCTCCCAAAGTATCTTATCGTACTGCACCCTTCTTTTGATAATGATGTGAGATGATAAAATGCCGACATGATGAGATGAAGGAAGATAAATAATTTAGGCATTGTGACTTACTATTAGTCTACTACTGACTTTCTAATATGTCAGGAGGATCACCTGATTCCGGACCTAGGTTGACCATAGGTAACTGAAACCGTGTAAAGCAAAACTATGGACAAGGAGGGATTGCTGTTTATTTTTCTAAGGGGAGAGCACAAAGCTTTGAGGAGATGCTCAAAAGAGGTCATGACCTTTGACTAAAAATCTCTGCATTATGGAACACATTTTAAGATTTTATTCTCGGGGCGCCTGGGTGGCTCAGTTGGGTAAGCGACTGCCTTCAGCTCAGGTCATGATCCTGGAGTCCCAGGATCGAGTCCCGCATCGGGCTCCCTGCTCAGCAGGGAGTCTGCTTCTCCCTCTGACCCTCCCCCCTCTCATGCTCTCTCTCTCTCAAAAAAAAAAAAAAAAAACTAAAAAAAAAAAAAAAAAAAAAGATTTTATTCTCAATTAATACTTCAAAGTATTTAAGTCAATACTCCATAATAATAATATATAATGGTAAGAATTCCTTAAATTCAAGGAGGATTTCTCATGTGAGAAAACTCATGTCATGCCAACATTTCTGGCAAGAATTCCATAAAAGACAAGAATGATATAAACTAGATATTTCAAAGTAATCTTAAAATTGTCTAACGGTTAACATTTAAACACACATACACAGCACCATTTAAGAGCTCATATGATTTATATTTGAAAGCTGGTGGCACACACACAAACATTCTAGACAAAATGGATCCATTAATACATGTGGTACTAAGATATTTAGAAGGCTTTTTAATGAAAAGTGCCAAATAATTCACCACAGACAGTGATACAGTCATAAAGCAGTGTGTCTTAAATTGTAACACAGAAATTGGCTTTTTTCAAATATTGATTTAAGATCAAAGTATGTCAATAATATGCTGTAGGGGTCTAAAAGGTATAGAGAGATACAGATTTAGATATAACTTTTTCTATGAAGCTAAAGTTAGATTTTCTAACTATATGCTTTCTCCACGTGATCAACCTCATCGCACCCCTTAATGTTCTTTTTTCCCTATCCAAATCCTACTTTCATTCAGAAATAATCTCATCTCTCATTTAAAATCTCTATCACCAATTTTGGTATATGATCTCATGTTGCTATATTGTTTTATATATGTATATTCAGTCTATCCAATTATATTACCCCTGCTCTACAGATTATTATATCTAATTTCTCTTGCCTAGCACAGTATAACACATAAGTCTCAAAATATATTTAAATGAACAATTTCTACTTCACTTAGCTTAGCATGTCTATTGTCACACTCATCATGCTATATGGTAGTAATTGGTAAAAATGTCTAGGGATTTGCTTCAAAATAAAAAAGGAGGAAGTGGGTGGAAGCAGAAATGAAACAAGATTAACCACAGGTTTGTAATTGCTAAAGTTGGTGATGTGTGTTTTATGTTGGCAACTTTCCATAATACAAAGTTTAAAGGAGATTCCTTCTCCTACTAGAACAGAGAACTTCTCAAAGACAGGTCCAGTAGCTTTCTTCTTTATACATCTGCCCCATAGAGAGCAGATAAATTTACTTCACAAAACACATTTCATTATTTAGGCAGAACGACCTTTCAAAGAACCTTAACAGCTTCTGTATGGTATTTTATTTAAATGATCCTTTTATTAAACTCAGATAAAACTTATATTCATTTGTTAACTATTTACTAAATAACTACTTTCTCAAATATCCTGTCTTAGTAAATGCAGGATATCAAAAATAACACATCCTCTCTAATACATTGGATCTGATAGTACTCTCAAGGATCCACAGAAAAAAAGGGCAAGGAGAGAAGGCAAAGAGATGAAGACAAAGAAAAAATAGTAGAAAGTTAATAAATACAGTTTTTAAGAAGGATCTAAGGCATCCATGTTTTTAATTAAAGAAAGAGCATACAGTTTGTTCAAGCTGGACAGGTCTAAAAGTTCCCCTCCCCACTCCATTTTAGAGATGAGAAAACTAAAGCTCAGAGAGGGGAAGTGACTTGCCTCAAGTTACTCATCAAGTTACTAGCAAAACCAAAATTAAAACTCAGATCTGCTGATTCACAGTGCAATGTGAATTTTCCACAGCAAAGTACTTTCTTCTACACTGTAATATTCACTAACTAAAGAGAATGACTATTTTATTATTAATATATACTTCAGTTCTATATTATACCATACCAAAAAAAAGGTAATAGGCTAAGTAAAGGAAGGAGCTGGGAAGAAAATGCACACAACAAACTGCTAAGGCACTGTACATGCAGACTATATGCATATACCACACTTCCTCAATTCTGAGACACACATTTGACTTTAAGACATAGCAGCCATTTGGGAGCGCCTCTCTACTTACTAGATGGGGTGCTGCTGTCCAATTCATGAATCATTTAATAAAGACAATTAGATCTTCAAATTAAAAAAAAAGACATAGTATCCATTTCATAAACATTTTTAAAGACACTGTAAATTACATCTTCATTTCAAAAAATACTAAAATGTGAAAACATGTACCTCTAAAGGTAATATAATGCACCTTAAAAGACACATAATCATCACCATCATTTAAGAGCCAGTGTCACAAAGCAAACACACAGAGCAACAGTCCCATCCTCTAAGGTAACAGTTACTAAACACCTAAGGCTATGTGGTGTTTTTTTCAATTGTAGATATTAATATAAACAAGTCTTTCTTGTCTTTTATCTCATATGCATGAACTTTGGTTTTCCACAAAGCAAGGTTTGAATCTCAGCTCTGCTTCTACCTCTCCAACCTTTGGAAAGTTACTTACTAACTTCTCTGAGCCTCATTCTCTCATCTGTAATAGGTTATCCACCTTGGAGAATTGTATGAGAACTAAATGTAATAATTTATTTAAGGAACATAGCACAGTACCTAGATGAAATATTAAGTTTCCTCCCACAATCCCTATGGGCCAAATTAAACTAAAAATTAGATCCTATTCTTGACTTAAAAGATTCCTCCATCTCCATTTTAGAGACTGGAATAAAACTACTGATCCTGGGGCAAATCCTACTAGTTTGTTTTCAAATAATTATTTGATTAGAGAAGCTTATGTCACTGTCTTGAAATCTGTCTCTTTTCTTCTTCAAATTGGGAACAGAAAACAATGACAAATTTTAAGTTAAATTAGTTATCTGTAAATTCAGCACTTTCATATGGTCTTACTGAACTGAAAATCTAAGCCCATTACAAACCCACTAAGAGAGGAACTACAGAACCAATGTGTGGGAAGAAAGAAGGGTATAAAGTCCAAAAGACACAGTTAAAATGACCCAATCGAATGAGTGGTGTGCTTTTAACCTCAAATTTGTTTATTAAACCCTAAAAAAAACAATGTTCAGAAAAACCAAGACCACATCTCCATGCTTCAAGGTGATTTAGTAAACCGATCCCTCAGATTAAGCAAATGCCATCTTTCAGGATATACAGATTCAGAATATGTCTAGTCATTTCCAAGACAGGAATGTACCTACCAAAGTATCTCATATGCAGCAGTATACACTGAAATAAGACCATCTTTTCCCCTTCCCCAAACATAATTCAGAGAAGCCCATCCACTATTCCCTATTAGCTCATTTCAGCGGAATGATTTTCTCCCCCACTAATTATAAAAGTAATTCTTGGTTTTTTTTAACTTGCAAAATACAAAGAGTATGAGCATTTTTAAACCACCCATGATCTTAGCAGCCAAAGATTAAAATATTAGAAAGGGACATACCAACATCTTTCCTATGAATTTGACCATAACTGCCACCATATTTTAAATTTGTATAGAGCACTTGCCACTAAACATGAGTAACTATCTGCCTATACCTTATTATCTTAATTCTGGTTTTTGAGACTATATTCACACAAGTTTTTTCCTGACTTAACGGTTTCTTCTCAGTCTTTGTTCTTCTGAGTCTCTCAGCTACGTATTTTGCTGCTGACTACTTCCTCTTTCTTAAAACTATTTCTATCCTAAGATTTCCAAAACAGTATATTCCTCAGTGTCTACAAGTCTCTCCAACTCATCTTCTTCTCTTCCTTCACTGGTTCTCTTCTATTAATTCCTGACAACCTCCAAAAAAGTGCCTCCAGCCTGACCTTTGGATTTGCTTGGCAACTTTGAACCTCCAGCATTTAACACAGTGCCTGGCATGAAGCATATGCTCAATTAATATTTATTGACTTTGTCAATCCTGACCTGCCACCTACTAGCTGTGTGACCTTGGGCAAATTAAATCTCTCTGAATCTCAGTTCCCTCATCTATAAAACAGTGATAATCAAAGAAAGATGATGCTCGAAAAGCTCAAAACAGTATCTGGCATAAAGTGGCACCCAATAAATTTTGCTATTATTATCAACACATCTACTACAGGACTCAAAAATGTTTCTGATTATTTTATGGTTGAACACCAAATCTCCCTCTCAATAACCCAACTTATTGTCAACATATTTTCTTACCAAAAATATCAAAAAATATTTTAGTGCTCTTTCCCTTACTGTCTCCAAGCCATCATTAACTATTCTAATTCTTCTCTCCGAGCCACCAGACAGAACCACAACCTTAGACATAATTGATCTCCACACTCTTAAATCTTCATTCAAATCTTCCATCCTCCTTAAAACCATTTTTAATGTGTCATTCTTGTCCACAGTTGCTGATAGCACGTACAAACTAATAGAATGTCATCTTCATGTTTTACAATAACACAAATCCAAACTCCTAGTTCCAAAGATGTCTCAAAACTCACCTCTTCCTGGAAACCTTCCCTGATTATCTCCACACCACTTGGATTATTACTTCTCTGCTCTGAGTCGCCTCAGCACTTAGGTATTCTGTTATACTAAGGGTAAAATGTGATCAGTGAAAAGCACTACCAAGAAATTACTTCCACGAAATTATTTCTACCTCCTAAAGAATGGTCCATTAGCTATGACGCTTTGGTGATTTGGCTAAGGAAATATCGTATACAACCTATGCCCTCTTTGGTTTCTGTCCTCAGCACGTCATGTTTGTCAAAAAGTGTTTAACTCTTCACAATCCTTTTGTCCTATCCTCAAGCAGAAATTATATCTCACTGCCTATCACCTCCTCCCATTTAAATCCACTGAAAATGTGTAGTGGGCCGCTTTCGTTTCTACTACCTCTTCTCTGCCCCCAACCTCCGCCCACACCCCATAAAAAAAAAACTCCTAAAGCTTGAAACTGAGAGGCAGCAACAGTGATACACACATACCACCTTTCGTTCCTCTAAGTGAAAAGAACTTTGAACCTATTTAGCTACAACACTCTTCCCAAGACTTCCCAAGACTCCCCAAAAACTTCCCAACAAGCATGATACATAATCAAATCCTACTGCATCAAAGTGGTTGATCCTACGGTAACAGAACTGTACTTATGTGTTAATTTTCACTGTGTTACTCTAAGAGATCTTGCGTCATTTGTTGAGAAACTCGCCTGCAGGGCAGATTTTCTGAAAGTACCTTCTGATGCTGCCTTTTAACCAACACATTCTGATTTTTTTTAAAACATAAAGAATTAAGTGACTCCTCATTGCCATCCAATCAAAAGCAAACAATATTTGTGCCTTTACTTTAGAGAGGGCGAGTTTGTGTACTGCTGTGGCAAAACAATTAGACGAACTATCACGGGGGTGGGGAAGGGAGACACAATCAGCCTCAGTTGTGAGAGTTAACTTTTGAGTGCTTGGCCCTCATGAGTAGCGCATGAACCAATGAACCTGGCTGACTGACTCCTGCCTGAGACACTCGGCTCTCCAGTCTCTCCCAAAAGGAAGAGTTATTCTTGCTCACTTGATCATAAAAGATCCACACCCTTCAGCTACCGTACATAAACCGACCTCGTCGGCTCCTTGTATACTTTCTCCTAACTGGCCACGTAAAGCCTTCCAGTCAAACAGCTTCCAGCCACACCTCACCTAAAACCTTCTCACAGTCACCTTCCGGTTTGAGTAGGTGCCTCTTATTCCAAATCCACTTGTCCCCATTTGTCCAGAGATCTTAACCTTCAAAAACCTACCCTCCCTTCACTCCCAGCTGATTTCCCCCCACCCTCTATCAATGCCTACTTCCAAAAGGCCAGCCACATTCCCCGGCTCCGCACCTTCTCCCCGGGCACCCTTTTCTGAGCATCACCCTTTTCCCATCACTTTCTTCCCCCTCAGACCAGAAATCCTTCAATCACAGGCCTCCTCTGACTGCCACCCCGGAGCACACGAGCCCGCGCCTCCGTTAAGTACCCCGCCCCACCTTCACCACCTCCCTGCGGCCTCCGCACACCATGCAGAGCCCCCAAGGCTCCGCGGCTGCAAACCAGGCCCCTCCGTGCGTCCCCGCTCGCCAGCCCGGCCCTCTGGAGGGCGGTGGCCCCGGCCCAGCGGCGCACAGACCAGCCGGGCAGAGGCGGGCGCCCCCGGCTCCGGGCGGCTTCAGGGTGGGGGCGGGGGCGGGGCGGCGGGTGTCGCCTCCGCCTCTGGCGGCCTGCCGCCCCGGCTCCCGCAGCCGCCGGCCCGGGCCAGGCGAGGAGGGGCCCGCAGCCCGGCCTCCCCTCGCCCGGCGTCGCTGCCTCTCACCTAGACGCAGAAGCTCGGGCCTCGCTTGCCCCCTGGCCGTCCAGTGATGGCTCCGCCACCGCCACCGCCGCCGCCGCCGCCGCCGTCGCGCTCTCCTCACTCGCTCCTCCACCACCCCCGACCGGCTGCTGGAGAGCGGACGGGTAGTGGCACGCCCATTGGCTGTGCCACTCGCGTCAGCCTCCCCGACCTGGACCTCGCGATGTGACTGGCTGGCGCGGCGCCTCTTTTCCACGTCTTGTCCTGATTGGCCTGTCTCGTCTCTCGCGCCCCCTTACCGGGAGGAAAGCTCAACCCCTCCTCCCCGCTTCGGCCTCCCGCCCGCCCCGCAACCCCGTTTCCATCACGGCGGGCTGGGGGCGGGAGCGGGGGCGGGCGCGGGTGGGACGCGAACTGCCAACGGGAGCGCCGAGAGAGGGCCGGGAGGCGGGCTCTGCGGCCGGCCGGTCGACGGGGGAAAGTTCAGCCAATGGGCGCGCGCCCCACGTCCCGGGCTCAGGAGCGCCCGCTTGGCCGCTCCTGTTCCGGCGGGTGGCCGCCCAGGGCCACGCCCGGCTGCCCGTCGCGCGGGAGGGGTACCCACTGAAAGGTGGGAGAATGCGGCGAGGCCGGAGCGGGAGAGCGCGGGCAGCCATTGTGGCGTGCTCCCGCAGCGCCTACGTGGAGTCCCGCGCTAGGTCGGTGAGAGGGGAGCCGCGGCTCCGGGGACTCCTGCAACCTCGGCGGGATGCTTTTTAGGGAGGAAACCGAGCGTGCGTCTCGTCCAGCGCCGCGGACCAATCGTGCCACAATAATACCGTACAAAACGTATCGATGGTGAGAAAAGTTAGAATAATGGTGACCCCGGGAATGGAAGGGGCACGAGGGAAGCTACTGGGAGCTGGAAACGTTCTGTCTCCGGATCTGGTTGGTATCCATCCGTAAAAATTTTTCAAGCAGTACAGTTAATACTAGTGCACTCAAGGCACTTTAATATATAATATTGTATAATATCTCAATTTTTTAAATAAAAGGATTGTGAGAATAACTCCGTAATAACATTACTGTAACCTTAGGCTCCATGAGACTCCCGTGGTACAATCTCGCTAGGATTTAGCTACCTGTCGTTCAAAAACTACAAACCGTAGAAAGAAAAAGGATTGTGAGAATTTAACGTGAGTGAAAGCTCTTGGCGCAGTGACTAGCGCACAGGGGTTGATAGTTAAGGATCAGCTAAGATGGTTCAGACCGATTTTTCTTTGAGGATTTAGAGCTTGTTTCAGTGCCTGGCCCTGTTAGTGGTACCAAAGCACCCATGATGCTGCACCCGGTTGGAAACTACAAAAGTTGAGTGAGCTGCCTACCTCGTGGCTGACCTAAGTACTGAACCCAGGAAACTTTAATTTAAATACCATAGCTTCTTTAAAAATAACTAATTAATTAGTTAACGCCATAGCTTCCGCCCTGGAGGAGCTCACAGTCCAGCACCATGCGCAGTCATTCCTGCGGGACACAACACACAGCTGACACAGCTGCTTGCCCTCAGAGATGAGGCATTCCACTAGGTTAGGCCAGATGTGTGTGCCTGGAATCCAGACCAGTAGCAGAATTCTGAAAATAGCCAGGGCCAGGTGAAACACTTGTTATAAATTGGTCGATAGTAACCTTTACAAAACAAACATATGGACTCTGGGCCAAATTCTAGCTTGTGAAAGAGCACCAGCAGCAAAAGAATTGAAGATTGTGTGATTCAGGGGCAACTGGGTGGCCCAGTTCGTTAAGCGTCTGCCTTGGGCTCAGGTCATGATCCCAGGGTCCTGGGATCCAGCCCCACGTGGGGCTCCCTGCTCGGTGGAGAGTCTGCTTCTCCCTCTCCCTCTGCCTGCAGCTTTGTCTACTTGTGCTCTCTCTGTCAAATAAATAAAATCTTTTAAAAATAAAAAAAAATTTTTTTAAAGACTACATGATTCATATTTGTTAATTTAGTCATAAAGTTGTTCAGTTCAGATAAATGCCTTTGTTTAAAGTACTTGTCCCTGAACTAGGCATATAATTTTTCCAAAGAGCATAGGGTGTAATAGGAAGACAGACATAAATGGATCATTCCAATGTAATTCAGGATGAGAAAATACATATAAAAATAATGATGTAAATGCCAGCTATCTAATGATCTAAATGCTTAGGGAATTTAGGGGCATATTCTTAGAAGACCAGAACTAAGTAAGCCACTGCTGAGATTTATCAGCATGTGCAATTAGACATTATTTCTGGAGAATACTTTCATTGCAAATTTTTACATTTTTGTGCAAACATCATGGTTTTTTTCAAATAGTTGTATAAAAATATAACCTATTATTTAGTTCTGAGTGAACCACATGAAGAAATTAAGTAATTGCTTAATGAGTACATTATAATTTTCAAAAATAACATTAGGGTTGAGAGCATAAAGGCATCTCATTTGATTCAAGTCAATGTGTATGTAACATGCACCTCCAGCAGAGACACCCCTCCACAACCCCCCCCCAGATGAGCTTTCTGGAGGAGGATCTAAAATTAAAACAGTGGTTCACTCTCCAAGATGGTACAAACTCATGGGGAGGGCATGTTGTGTTGACCATTGTCCCTCAGTGCACCATCATTCTTAAGTGAATTCAAAGAATTCATATATCTACAAAAAGTGAGTAATAAGGCGCCTGGGTGGCTCAGCTGGTTAAGCGACTGCCTTCGGCTCAGGTCATGATCCCAGAGTCCTGGGATCCAGTCCCACATCAGGCTCCTGGCTCAGCGGGGAGCCTGCTTCTCCCTCTGACCCTCTCCCCTCTCATGCTGTTTCTCTCTCTCTCTCTCAAATAAATAAATAAAATCTTTAAAAAAAAAAAAAAAGTGAGTAATAGTCTCCACAAAAGGCAATGAAGGATTTTGCCCAGAGTCTAACCTCTATGTAGTAGTGTAGTAATACCAAAGAAAGTAATCATTCATTCAAATGCTTTCCCCATCTTGCAACAAGAGCCCTGAAGATTGGGCTGCCATATATTGGAATCAACTGCATTGTAGTTTTATTCAAATATGAAATACCTGTATGTGCTTTTGATCCTTGCTATAGAAACACAGTTCTGTAAATGAAGGTAAATTCCTCCAAGCAAAAATAATTCACACCTATTTACAAATAGCTGACAACCTAAAGAGAAATACCATGTATTACTGAGAAAATATATAGGAATAAACACCAAAAACACATACGCTACACATAATGTTGTTATAGCTATTATGAATCCCTCGGAATTTCATGACATTTTAAAAAACAAAAAACAAGGAAGGTTAAGCATTATTTTTTTTATGTAAACACTGAATCTTCCTGCTCTCAGGAAACACTTTTCTTACGGCATGTGTCATTTTTTAACTTGTATATTTTTCTGCCAATGTCTTATTAAACGGTTTTGATGAGGTTCTTCACTCTATCTTCCCAACAACCCTACGCAAGTATTCATCTATTCATCTGAATTTCATAGATGGGAAAACTGAAACTCAGTGAGACAAGTAGCTTGCCCAACATCACACTGTTAGGTGACAGAAGTGGGATTGAAATCTAAATCTGTTTGATGGCAAACCCCATAATCTTTCTACCAAGCCACATTTGCCATCTCCAAAACAAGATCAAGTCATTTTGCCTTGTCCTTATCATCTTTGTGTTCCCTACAATGAGTAGCATGGAATCTTACATACATCTCCATGGCACTCCTAGAATTAGTAATTATTTTTACCATGCTTTATCTTTACAGATTTCATGAGAATGTGAACTATTTAAGAGTAACTATTTCACATTAAAAATACTCGTGTTGATAAAACTAAAGTTGAACACAACTTCCTTTGTAGTTACAGTGGAGAACCTGTTACAGCCATCTAGAATGCATCAGAGATGCTCACTTTCATAGTGTAGAAAGAATTTCAGGCCACTTTTCGCAAGAGAGTCAAATTTCTAGTGAGGGCAGTGATTCTCTGCAAATCATTTGGTCATTTCTACCTTGCCCTGTACTCAATTATGACATCCAGAATCCATCTGCTTTAAACATATTTTTAAAGCCTGTTATTAGGGGGGGGGAAAAAACCAATTTTACCAGGTTTTCTAACGTTTCCACTATCCGTCTATTGCCAGTCTGAACAAGTATACATAGGTCCTTGTAGCTTCATTTCCCCATCTATAAAAGGAGGGTGAAACTTAACGCTGAGTATTGAGCAAATGCTAGATCTGTGAGATAAGTTTGGTTTTCACATGGAAGTGAATCATCTGACCCTCACTATTCAACAACTTCAATCTAGGTGAAACAAAAATATAGCTGATATGTTCTTGGCCCTTCTAAATCATTCCTTGTATCCTACTATTGACTTTTCGGTTCTCGAAGGGTGGCAGGCTATGCCAGCTCCAAATATGCCCCTTTGGCATAAGGACTGTTTTTGAGTGAAAGGCACTTAAAACAGCAGATGCAAAGAAGGGCATTCAAATCTCCCCTGTTCTTCCTGAAAACAGGAGATAAACACTCCTGTGTGAAAGATGCCCTCCCTGTACCAGGGGAAAATGAATATTCTTCACTGGGGAATTAAGGCCAAGAGAATCCTGTATAAATAGACCATGTTAAAATAATACTTATCTTCCTGTGGCCTCCCCATATAGTTTAGATACTTCTCCACAATTGCCTTTTTGTTCAACCTAATGTAAAAGCCGGTAGGTTTGCCATATCTTTGGATCTTTCTTTTCTTATGAGAGCTCCCATATCATATAAAACTTACAGGTTTGTATACTTTTCTCCTATTAATCTGTCTTCTATCAGTTTAATTCTCAGGCCTGGCTGAAAAACCCTAAGAAAGTAGAGGTAAAATTTTGCCTCCCCTACATTCTCACTACCTCTCTTGATTAAAGGGTCCTGGTGGCTTACAGGTGTTGGGAAGAAGAAAAACAGTATTTGTAGTATTTCCTTAAATACTGTCTGTTGTCAGTTTTCCAAGCATCATTGTGGAAAAAAAAGAAACCATTTTTCTGGCCAGTTTATTTCCTCATCTGATTAGATGGTCATTTTGCCCTTTTTTTGTGGGTGGCATTATCCATGTTTAGACCTCATTTTTGGGCAGTGGTAAAATCAGTAGAACCCTGAGACCTGGAGACTATTTTCTTTTTCCTGTCTCCTTTTTTTTTTTTTTTAATCTTTTTCTTTCTTTATTGGAGATTTACTCCCCTTGTATTTAGATCAGAGCAGAGCTGCTGCAGATGACTAGAAATGGGGATCACTAGATTGTAATCTGTATTGTAACATCACAGCCCATCCAAAGTGAAAGCCATAGACTCTGACTCACCTATTTCCTGCTTTTTGGGTGGTGCTTTTTGAGAACTCTGCATAAAGTCTTTAAGATCAGGACTAGCACATCTTTGAGCTTCTAGGGAGAAGACTGCTCCCAGAAATATTTGCAAACAAAGGCCCCAAACTGGGAAGAAACTCATGCAGCAAACCATACTTATGTGTAAAAATTTGTCGGTAAATACAAAGGTATGACTCTTTAAGGAAATAAGACTTACATTTGACATAATCTCTAATCTCTAGCACCACCACTTATTAAATGACCTTGGGCAAGGTATTTCCCCTCTGTGTCTCAGTTTCCCAACGATAAAGTGGAAATAATGGTACTATCTCATTGGGGGTGTTATGAAGCCAAATGCATTAATTTTTTTTTTTTTTCTGTTCAAGAAGCATTTTATTGTTGCTCCAAGTTTAGGAATTTTCACTGACAGAAAATCAACACTTTCAGAAAACTTCCCGCATGGCCCTGCTGAGCTTCTGAATCTTGGTTTTTGCAGACATATCAGCATCTCTCTCTCCAATACGGACAGTCATTCCACCCATGATTGACGGGTCAGTCTTAACTTCCAATTTCAAGACTTGGCCTTTACTTAGGAAGCTCTTTAGGACCGTCTTTAATTCAGTAAGAATGGCTTCATCTAAAGGAGATCCACGGGTCACTGTGCACGGTACTTCTCCACGGTGGATGCTCATCATGGTCGAAAAGGCAGAAATGACTCCAGGGGTATTGTCCAAGCGACCATTCTCAGCAAGCAAATTGATCAGGTTGGATGTGAGAGGAGAGAACCTCTCTTTTGCGCTCATGTCATTTAGGCTTTTCACTTTCACGGAACGCTTTATATAGGGATTCATAATGGAAGCAGCCATTTTGGGCTCCTTCAAGATTTGTGCTACTCTCAACAATTCTTTCTCTACTTGTTCCAGTTTATTCTGTTTAGATGCAGCAGAATAAAGAGCAGTGGCATAGCGACCTTCGATACCATATTCCTGAACAGGTGGCCGCACGAACTTGGAAAACGGCCTGACCACAGTCATACTAAAGCATCACACCTGCCGGGACAGCCCGGACACTGCTGGGATGGCCATCTTCTCCGGGTGGCTGCAGGTCCGCATTAATATTTTAAAGCACTTAGCACGGTTTCTGACACATGGTAAGCCTTACCTAAATGCTTACCTTTAAAATTGTTAAATCTTGGGGTGCCTGGGTGGCTCAGTCGGTTAAGCATCCAACTGTTGGTTTCGGCTCAAGTCATGATCTCAGGGTGGTGAGATCAAGCCCCCACACGGGGCTCCCTGCTCAGCATGGAGCCTGCTTGAGATTTTTTCCCCTCCTTTTCCCTCCCCCTCTGCTCCTTCCCGCCCCTACTTGCATGCACGTTCTCTCTCTCTCTAAAATAAATAAATAAAATCTTTAAAATCGTTAAATCTTAAAGAAAAAGAGTGAAAGACTTCCTAGAACTGATAATAATGCCTATCTTCTAGCCAAATACTTTGAAGATACTATTTATAAACCTCACAACAAGGTGGGTATTACTGTGTCCATTTTACAGATAAGGAAGTGGAAGATTAGGGAATTTAATTAAATTGCCTAAGAGCATATAAGTGAGTAGTGGAGTTGGGAATTCTAACACAGTGTGTCTAATTCCAAAGCATGTGCCCTTCTACTGTGCAGCATTGTTTCTTAAAACTTCTTACCCATCCCCTGAGTTTATTTATATCCACCCTATTTTAAAACTGGTCTTCCGAGTCACTATGTAATGTGCCCAGTATGGGCACATACTCTCTGTCCTTCCACAAATAGGCAAATTGAGACTGTAAGAAGTTCAGTGGCTTTCCCAAGACTATGTAATTATTTAGTAACTGTTAAATAGCCATCGAATGCTAACCAAGCATTTGCTGATCAGAGTGAGGTACATTGCTTATCATAGTGCCTTTTCACGTGGCAAGCAGTCAACCTTAGCTATTTTTATCACCGTTCATCTGTTCATTCATTCCTTTAACAAGCATTTATCAGGCATTTCTTACAAATCAAGTACTTGGAATAAAAAAATGAACAAGATAGGATCCCTTTTGAAGCTCACACTAGCTGTCCCATCTGTGAGCCACTAGATATATGTGGCTCTTGAGCACTTCAAATGTGGCAGTCTGGATTGCAATATGCTAAAAGTTCAAAAAACATACAGGGGGCGCCTGGGTGGCTCAGATGGTTAAGCATCTGCCTTGGGCTCAGGTCATGATCCCAGGGTCCTGGGATCGAGTCCCATATCAGGTTCCCTGCTCAGCAGGGAGCCTCCTTCTCCCTCTGCCTCTCTCTCTCTCTGTCTCTCATGAATAAATAAATAAAATCTTTAAAAAAAAAACATACAGGATTCTGAAGACTTAGTACAAAAAAATAAGCTAAAATAGCTCATTAATAAATTTTATATTGGTTACATGTTGAAATGATAATATTTGGGATATATTGAGTGAAATAAGATATTATGCAAATTATTTTCATCTGTTTGTTTTTATACTTTTTAATGTGGCTAGTAGAAAAGTTAAAATTAATGTGGCTTGTGTTAGGTTTCTATGGAACAGCATTGGTCAAGATGGCAAAAAAGATGAACACAGTAAAATATAAATGCTATGACAAGAGTCAATAGAATATTCTATGGGAGCACAGAGGAACAACTGGCTTGGGGATTCAAGAAAGGTTTGACAGAGGAGGTAACATTTGGCTTGAATTCCAAAGGGTGAGTAAGGATTATTGTTAGATGAGTATTTTCTAGGCAGAAGATGAGCATGTAGAATGTCATATAAACATGAAAGAGTAACCAACAAGTTGAAATATGATAAATAGCTTGACTTTTCTCAAGTGTGGGATAGAGGGTAGGAGTGCTTGATGAGAAGTAGTAGGAGATGAAGTTGGAAAATCAATTAAAAACAGATTATGAAAAGCCTTGCATGCCATGCACTATTTATTTATTTATTTATTTGACAGAGAGAGAGAGACACGCAGCGAGTGAGAGCACACAGCAGGCAGAGGGAGAGGGAGAAGCAGGCTCCCCGCCGAACAGGGAGCCCGATGCGGGGCTTGATCACAGGACCCTGGGACCATGACCTGAGCCGAAGGCAGACACTTAACCGACTGAGCCACCCAAGTGCCTCCACTATTGAAATTTTTGATAAAGAGGACTGATGTTATTTTATTTGAGCTTTAGAAAGGTAACTCTAGTGAGCACGTGGAAGTTGGCCTGAAGTAGGAAAAAGACTTGAGATAGGAGCATAGGAAATGAAAATAGATTTTGGTGGTGATAATTTGAGCAATGGTAATAGGAATTTAGAATAAGACAGGGCCATCTCAGAACTGATGAGACCTGATAACTCATGTCAGGGAAGCAAAGAAAACAGGGATCACGAGAGGCACCCAGTTGTGTTTGTTCAAGGCTATAGAGTGGCATTTCCTTCTGTTCATTCAACAAATACTTAATTGAAACCCTACTTACATGCCAGATAATAGGTAGTAGCGCTTAATGGGCTCCTGGTGACAATGTCTGAACTTTATGTGATTATGTTTAAAACATTTGTTAGGGATCAGAAAAGTATAAATTATTAAATTTATATATATGTATTGCCCCACTAATGAATTTTATTTCTCTAGAACTATATCTTATTCTCAGCGACCTTAAAACGGTCAAAAGTCTTGTGCTAAGGTGAGAGCAAGGGTTTCTCATCAAGCCAGTTAGAGCAGGAATCTGGTCCCTGAGGGGAGAGGTCAACTCACAGAGTGATAGGTATGAAGTCTGATAATACAAAGTTTAGGAAAGGATGTGAAGAAACAGGAACTCTTTCATTAACTGCTTACAGATTAGTACATTGCATTTTGAAAAGCAATTGGCAGTTTGTAGTAAAATTGAAAATGTATATTTCATGGAACTCAGCCTTTGGATTTCTGTGTCCCTGAACAGTGCTTTGTAAAGCAAAGCTCGAGCACCCCAGACGAGCTTCTAATTACTTGTATTTTTTAATGTATTTATACAGAAGTGAAAAAAAAAATTGAGCTTTACTAAAATTTAGTATAAGGATTGAAGCTGGTGCCTTCATTTAGTGTGTATCCATGTTATATGGATGCTGACAACTCCCAAATTTAAACATCCAGGCTTATCTTCTCCCCTGAACTTTGTTTACTGAGTATCTTTACTTGGAAATATATGATTATATTGAAAAGCTGGAAAGAGTATGAATTTTGTAAGTGACAAAATTCAAGCAAATATTCTCTCACTACTATGGGCACAGCACAGAAATGAGGACCAGAATGGAAGGGGAAACGGAGTTGAGGCATTGAGACTCGGGCTAGGATCAGCTCCCAGAGAAGAGAGAACAAGGAGGGGTTAACCGCTCGTTCACAGTGTAAAGGAAAGGAACTATCCCACTCTCTACCCAATCCTGGGAGAGAATACACACAGTGAGGCATTTCTAAATCCAGACTCATCTGTAGTAATAAGACAAAATTTCTGTCAGTCAAAAATTACCCTTCCCAGGACACCTGGGTGGCACAGTAGGTTAAGCACCGACTCTTGGTTTCAGCTAAGGTCATGATCTTGGGGTTGTGGGATCAAGTCCTGAGAAGGGCTCTCCACTTAGCATGGAGTCTGCTTAAGTCTCTCTCTCCCTTCCCTCCCCTTCTGCCCCGCCCCTCCCACCCCACTGCATGCTCTCTCTCTCTCTCTCAAATAAATAAATAAATAAATCTTTAGGGGCACTTGGGTGGCTTAATCAGTTAAGCATCTGACTCTAGATTTTGGCTCAGGTCATGATCTCATGGTCATGATTTCAGGGTTGTAAGATGGAGCCTGCATCGGGCTCTCACTCAGAGCAAAGTCTGCTTAAGATTCTCTCTCTCCCCTTCCCCCTGCTTACTCATGCTTTTTCTCTCTCTCTCAAATAAATAAAATCTTTTTTAAAAAAATTACCCTTCCCTGGGGCACCTGGGTGGCTCAGTTGTTAAGCGTCTGCCTTCGGCTCAGGTCACAATCCCAGGGTCCTGGGATCGAGCCCCACATCGGGCTCCCTGCTCGGCAGGAAGCCTGCTTCTCCCTTTCCCACTCCTCCTGCTTGTGTTCCCTCTCTCGCTGTCTCTATCAGATAAATAAATAAAATCTTTAAAAATCAATCAATAAAAAAAATTACCCTTCCCATTTCTTTAAAGTCAAGTGTTTATTGACTAGTAATTACATAAAAAATTATGTGTAATAAAGTTTAGGCAACAAAGAGGAAAACAAATATCCAGTAACCTTGATTTTCATTCTGGTTAACATAATAAGATGCTTTTCATTCTTTTGCTTGACTCACTAACACAGTTTTCAGTATAGGGTTTGGTGAGCTTTGAGTGGTAAAGACAAGTTCTCCATTACAATAGTTACTAAAAACTATTGACAAGCAGGTTAGAGTTATGTTGGCCAGAAGAACTTGGAAGTTCAAGGCAAAGTTGGAAATGATAAAAAGTGAGAAAAGGGAAGAACCTCATAACTGAAATACAAATGACATATTTCTGTCTTCATCTCTGAAAGGAGAAGTGGCAATTCATGTTACACAGGCCTTCAAACATAGAATGATAAGGAAAAGCACCAGGAAACATACAGCTTAAAGAAAAGTTAGTTTTATTAGGAGGGAAAGAATCAAGTTCTTTTCTTTCAATACAGTAAAAACCTGGTAGAGGCTAGATTTTAGAGTCATTATTTATAGGTATTGTGCCCTAATATTTGCAGAATACAGGCACAAATTTTACTTAATAAAAAAATCCAGGGGCCTAAGGGAATCTCACTTTTAAAACTGGTTCATATTATTTGAGGAAGTAAAAGGGATGCTAAGGTATCAGAAATTGGTTTTATTATATAAAGCAAGTGTGATGTTACTGGAGGTACTGCTGGGAAGGCTGGCTACCCCAGGAAGCCTAATGGGCTGGAACAACAATGTGGGTAAAGAGGTAGAGGTGGGTAGGAGGTGGAGAAGGAATCTACCAGATTGTAGGGTCTGAATTTAAGATTCACTAGTCCAGAAAGTATATTTTGGACGTTGGGATGAGCAGGTTGTCAGTAAGAGATTCCTAACTAAATTTTCTGAAGTGGTTGCAACTGGCCTGGATGCTGGTAGATTGATTTATAATTAGGGGATACATCTTTCTAGTGACAATATGCTCATTTGTCCTATTCAATGCTTTCCTTTTCCCGGGACCACAGGCCCCTCTAGGCTGAATTGGCAATTCAAAATTGTTGGGTAAGCAGGGAATTCCAGCCAAAGGACCTAGACCTGAGACATATTTTAGCCAGCTCAAGCCTGGGGAAATACTCCTGATCAACAGAAGAACATTTTTCTTGTGTTAGACACTCTGTCAAATTTTGCTTTCCTGAACCTACTTATACTTTTGGAATAATTTTTTTTTTTTTATTTTTATTTTTTAAGATTTTATTTATTTATTTGACAGAGACAGCGAGAGTAGGAACACAAGCAGGGGGAGTGGGAGAGGGAGAAGCAGGCTTCCTGCTGAGCAGGGAACCCGATGCGGGGCTCGATCCCAGGACCCTGGGATCATGACCTGAGCTGAAGGCAGACGCTTAACGACTGAGCCACCCAGGCGCCCTGGAATAATTTTAGATAATACTAAAAAGTTGCAAGGTTAGTATTGAGGGTTACCTTGATCCAGTTCCCCCTAATGTTAACATCTTACATCGTTATGGTACAGTTGTCAAAACTAAGAAATTAACATTAGCATCATACCATTAACCATGGACTTTATTCAGATTTTACCAGTTTTTCCACTAATATCATTTTTCCATTTGAGGATCCAATCCAGGATCCCACATTGCATTTAGTCACCATGTTTCCTTAATCCTCTCCAATCTTTGACAGTTTCTCAGTCTCTCTTTGTTCTTCATGACGTTGACATTTTTGAGGAATATGGGTCAGATACTTTGTAGAATGTCCTTCAGTTTGGGTTTTTCTTATGATTACATTAGTTTTAAGTTTGGGGGAAAATTACCACAAAGGTGAAGTGCCTTTTCCTTACATCATATCAGGAGGTATATGATACCAATGTGATCTATCACTAATGATGTTAACCTTACCCACTTGTTTAAAATGGTACCTGCCAGTTTTCTCCACTGTAAAGTTATTATTTTTCTTTCCTATATTCTGTGCTTTGGAAGCAAGTCACTCAGTCCAGCCCACACCCAAGGAAAGAGGAATTCAGGTCTACTTCCTGGAGAGGGAGTATTTACAAATATTGTTCTGAATTCTTCTATAAGGAAAATTTGTTTCTTCTCTGGCACTTACCTATCTACTTATTTATTCAATTGTTTATTTATATCAGTATGGACTCATGGATATTTTTTCTTTGGATTATAATAGAATACTATCATTACTTTGTTGTTCAAATTGTTCCAACTTTGGCCAAATTCTTCCAGTTTTGAGAGCTCTTTTAGGTTACTACCTGTATCCTTTCATTGGAGAGTTTTATTTAGAAACCAAGATTTGGGTGCTGGGTGTGCTCATGGCCACTGAAGTGCCATTGCTTCTAGGCCTACTCAGTAAACAGAGCTAGCAAATAAGTGTGTGTGCATGCACGCACTCATATATGCACATGCATATACACATAGATATTAACCCCTGTAAACACACGTATTTATATTTGTTTCTGTATCCATCTGAATATATATTAAAATAACTACGAGTCCATATAGACCCAATTCTAATACAGCACTACAGGATTCATTCTAGCCTTCTCTCCTGGATTAATTTTAACTTCTTTTTTTTTTTTTTTTAAGATTTTATTTTTATTTATTTGACAGAGAGAGACACAGCGAGAGAGGGAACACAAGCAGGGGGAGTGGGAGAGGGAGAAGCAGGCTTCCCACTGAGCAGGGAGCCCGATGCGGTGCTGGATCCCAGGACCTTGGGATCGTGACCTGAGCCGAAGGCAGACGCTTAACGACTGAGCCACCCAGGTGCCCCTAATTTTAACTTCTTTCTCTGAAGTGAGAAATCTGATTCCCATTGTCTGTAATTTATTTTTTCTACCCTATACAAATAAATCAGTTTCAGAAATGCTCTCCCTTACCAACTAGAGTATAGTGTTTATAATGTTCTTTTTCTCTTTAGCTTTAAAGTATCCAATCCAAACATGGTTTTCCAAAGTTACTTAGGTCAGCTTCTGTTTTCCCCACTTCCTTCAGTGAGGTTATGTCATGCATTTGTAATACAATCAGATTCATTTGTTGCTGTCTGCATTCCATCCTGAGATTCTTGGATATCCTGGTTGACTTTGGCTGATTTTTTTATCTGCATGCCAAAAAAGTTCACTATTTGTGATGTATAATTTTGTGGGTTTTGACAAATGCATAAATCATAGGTCTACAACTACAGTATCACACAGAATAGTTCTGTCATCCTAGAAATTCCCTTGTGCAGCCCCTTTGTAGTCTGAACTCCTTTAAAATACTAGTTTCCGGGTGCCTGGGTGGCTCAGTCATTAAGCGTCTGCCTTCGGCTCAGGTCATGATCCCAGCGTCCTGGGATCGAGTCCCACATCGGGCTCCCTGCTCAGCGGGAAGCCTGCTTCTCCCTCGCCCACTCCCCCTGCTTGTGTTCCTGCTCTCGCTATCTCTGTCTCTGTCAAAAAATAAATAAAGTCTTTCAAAAAAAATAAATAAATAAAAAATAAAATACTAGTTTCCCCTAATCATTGATTCATTCACTTAAGGGACATAGCTGTCCTTAGGGCCTTTGAGACATTTTGCTGCCTTCTCGTACGGGCTGAGTTGGTAAGTTTAGGGTTCAGAGGGCAGAATTCTTTCTCTAAGAATTTGGGTTTTTTTAAAGATTTTATTTATTTATTTTAGAGAGATAGAACAAGAGTGAGCATGGGGTGGGGAGCGGCAGAGGGAGAGAGAGAGTGAATCTCAAGCAGACTCCCTGCTGAGCACAGAGCCCAACACGGGGCTCAATCTCATGACCCTGAGATCATGGTCTGAGCCAAAATCGAGAGTCGGATGCTCAACTGACTGAGCCGCCCAGGTGCCCCTCTTTCTCTAAGAATTTGGAAGGCTCCTCACTGCTACTCACTCCTCAGCCATGTATTAACTAAATAACTCACCCATAAAACTATAATGACCAAAAAACTTGCTTCTGAGAGACTCATTTTGGACTCTTCAATCTCTCTTGTAATATATCAGAGTAAATATGAAAAACCTTGTTGGAAAGCAAAGAAATATTTAATCTATTATTGGAAGTTGGTGAGGACTTTGGATTTATGTAACAAGCAATTCCCAGAGCAGTCTGTAAGCGTGCTGATTGTTCAGACATCAGAATCCCACCTTCAAATGTCAAAAATAGATTCTTTCTATAGGGGCTCCATACCTTTCTTGGCCAGTATCAGACCCTTTTTAGACTTCTGGGAATATGGTGAAAGCTCTGAATCTCTCCCCCAGGAAAAAAAATGCATGAACACATATCCACTCAAAATGCTGTATATAATTTGAAAACTTTCATGAACACTCTCCCCCAAACCAAAGATGGGGGACCCTCTAGGGGCCCATGGATTCCAGGTTCGGAATCTAGATCTGAACACTAATAAGGCAAGTTGATGAACACAACAAAGGATTTGTTGATAATGAATGAGCGTATTCTACTAGAGAGTTAAATGTACATTGTGATGGTTAATTTTATGTGTCAGCTTGATTAGGCTCTAGTGCATAGTTGTTTGGTCTAAACAGCAGTCTAGATATTCCATAAGGGTATTTTTTAGATGTGATTAACATTTAATTCAGTAGACTTTGGACAAACCAGATTACCCTCCATAATGTGAGTGGGCCTCATCCAGTCAGTTCAAGGTCTTAAGAGCAAAGACTGAGGTTTCCTAATGAAGAAGAAATTCTCCTCAAGACTGTAACATAGGAACACTGCCTGAGTTTCTAACCTGCTGCCCTACAGAATTCTCAGAATTGCAGCTCAACTCTTACCTGAATTTTCAGTCTTCCAGTTTGCCCTACAGATTTCAGACTTGCCAGCCCACGCTCACTCCCAATTTTATGAGACAGTTCCTTAAAAACACACACATAACACACAGACATAAAACTTCCATGGGTTCTATTCTCTGGAGAACCCTGACTAGTACATCCATCAAACTATAACAAATACACAGTGAATTTCCACAGACATGTCCAGTTCCCTTCTCACTATGAGAAATGATTAAAACTCTTACTTAGTGTTTAGCTACATATTACTTGTTTTGATCCAGTTCTGATTCCTCTTATTTTTGCATTAGCCAAAGCCTGTAGATTTTCTTTGCTATGCCTCATGATATTCTTATTCCATGTCAATCTGCACTTGGGTTCTATTGCTGCTGTAACAAAAATGACAAACTTAGTGGCTTTAATAATAAATATACACAAATTCATTATTTTATAGTTCTGGAGATTGAGTCTAAATTGAGTGTCAGAAGGGCTATGATATTTCTGGAGGCTCCAGGGGAGAATCCATTTCCTTGCCTTTTCTGGTTTGGAGAGGCCACTTGCTTTCATTGGTCCCAACAAAAAGTTTAGAGGGATGGGGGAATGTTTAAGAGGAAACATCTGTGACATTTAAAATACTATGCATATTCAGCACTAAGGAACAGAATAAAAATGTTCGTGATACTTTACACTTAGTAAGTGTAACTTAATAAGAAGGGTGCCTGGGTGGCTCAGCCAGTTAAGCGTCTGTCTGTCTTCGGCTCAGGTCATGACCCCAGGGTCCTGGGATCAAGCCCCACATCAGGCTCCCTGCTCAGTGAAGAGTCTGCTTCTCCTTCTCCCTCTGCCTGCCACTCCCCTGCTTGTGCTCTCTCTCTTTCTCTGTCAAATGAATGAATAAGATCTTTAAAAAAAAGGAAAGAAAGAAAAGAAAAGAAAATTTAATAAGAATATTAACTTAATAAAGCAAGAGCTTGAACACCAGATAAAATGACAATAGGAGATGGAAAAGGAGATTGCAGAGTTAAGAAAGCAATTCAAAGGCCAAAATAACACCAACTTTCATCTAACAAACTAATATGAAATAACAAGAAATAGAATGCCATAACTGAAATGAGATTTCTAACACAAAAGAAAGCCTAATTAATCACTACAATGGTAGAGGAAAAGAAAAATGTTAAAGCGGTTAGAGAGAGGTTAGTCATTGTAGAGGACATTGTCCACCATAAGACTAATTTATATTCCTAAAACAGTGAGCCTAAAACTGCAGCAGGAAAAAAAAAAGGATTAAAAGAAACCAAATCTGCAAATTAAAAGGCCCATCTTGTTTCTGAAAAAGTGGTATGAGTGATTGACCTGAGATGAAACTTGTCAAATTAAGTTGAATTTCAAGGATTAAAGAATGTTCTTCAGGCATCCACACAGAAAAAGAAGGTCATCTGTAACAGGGGAAAATTGAATTGTGCTCTTATTCTTTCACAGCAATATTCAATGCCAGAAGATAGAGCACTATCCAGAAAATTTTATTTTTATATAAATTTATATATGCTTATATGTAAATATATAATATGTTTATATATATAAACATATATACATGCACGCTATATATGCTTATATGTAAATATATATGTTAATATATATAAACATATATATATGCATGCTTTATATAAGCATATATAAATTTATATATGTCTATATAAATTTATATATATTTATATATATTTATATTCCTAAGCATAAAGGAACTTAGGAAGCGCAGTACCCAGGAGTCCTAGAACAAAATCACTTTCAATAAAATCCATATACCCATGAAATTTTAGAAAAGGTAAGATAAAGGGACTGGAGGTAAACAATGAGTACATTTAAATATAGAATTAAATAGCTGTGATATATAACATAATCTAAAATTGGATTCACCAAATATTCCAATGATTATTTCTAGGTGATAGGATTTTATTTTTTTACTTTATTAATGTTGCTCTGTTCCTTGAATGCTTTTCAAAGAATGTGCTATATTTCCATTTTACAAACACAATAATCATTGGTCTAAAAATAAATTTGTGATATAGCTTAAGTAAATTATTTCTAGAAAATTTAGGTGTGGGTAAACTTCATCTGGGACAAAACTTGTTGGCTTGATTTTTGTCTTTTAAATATTTATTACTTTGTCCATTAGAGTCCATCTTTGTATGTAATATCTTGTATTATAACCCAGAAAGGTAGAATTATTTAGCACAAAGCAATCTTCATTTTCTTGGCCTTAATTGTATCACTAGGGTTTTTCCAAACTTTTTGAAGAAATAGAAGAGGAAGGAACATTTCCCAACTCATTCTGTGAAGCCAGTATTACCCTAATACCCAAACCAAAGACATCACAAGGAAAAAAACAAAACAAACAAAACAAAACAGAACAATAGCCCTCATGGATATAGTCACAAAAATCCTCAGTAAAATACTAGCTACATATTTGTGCATTTGCAAGCAAATCCAGTAGCATATAAAGAGGATTATATACTATGAGCAAGTGGGACTTATCCCAAGAATGCAAGGTTGGTTTAACATACAAAAATCCATGTAATACACCACATTAATAGAATAAAGTTAAAAAAAAAATATGATCATCTCAATATTTTTGATAACACATTCAACAAACTAAGAACAGAAAGAAATTTCCTCAATTTGATAAGACCACAGCCAACATTGTACTTAAGGATGAAAGACTTAAAGATTTCCCCTGAGATCCGGAACAAGACAAAGCTGTTTGCTCTTGCCACTTCTGTTCAACATTGTGCTGGAGAGTCTAGTCAGGGAAATTAAGCAAAAAATTAGAAATAAATGGCATCCAGATTGGAAAGGAAGAAGTAATACTACTTATACTTTCAGAGAACATAATCCTGTATATAGAAAATCCTAAGGAATCCATTAAACTAAGAAATGAATTAATTCACTAAAGTTTCGTAATACCAGATCAATACACAAATATCAACTGTACTCTATACATCAGTAAAGTACAGCCAGAAAATAAAATAAAATTAAGGAAAAACTTCTGTTTATAGTAGTATCAAAAATACTTAGAAATAATTTTTTAATTATTAAATTTTTGAAGAACTTAAAGAAGACCTAATAAATGCAAAGATGTGTTCACAGATTGGAACATTTAATATTGTTAAGATGACAATACTCCTCAAATTGATCTACAGATTCAGTGCAATCCCTATCAAAATCCCAGCAGCTTATCTTTTGCAGAAATTGACAAGTTAATCCTATAATTCACACAGAATGGCAAGGGACCCAGGATAGCAAAAACAACTTTGAAAAAGGTCAAAGTTGGAGGACAAACACTACAAAGCTACAGTAAGCAAGACAGTGTGCTACTGACATAAAGATTGCAATATGGGTTAGTGAAATTGAATTGAGAATCCAGAAGTAAACCCTTATACTTAGAGTCATTTGATTTTCTTTTTTTTTTTTTAAAGATTTTATTTATTTATTTTTTAGAGAGCGAGCGAGAGAGAAACAGCATGAGAGGGGAGAGGGTCAGAGGGAGAAGCAGGCTCCCCACTGAGCCAGGAGCCAGATGTGGGACTGGATCCCAGGGTCCTGAGATAGAGCCTCACATCGGGCTCCCTGCTAAGTGGGGAGCTTGCTTCTCCCTCTCCCACTCCCCCTGCTTGTGTTCCCTCTCTCACTGTGTCTCTCTCTGTCAAATAAATAAATAAAATATTTAAAAAAATAAAAATAAAAAAATATGTTGGACTTCATCAAAATTAAAAACATCTGTGCTTCAATGTGAAGGAAGTGAAATAACAAACCAAATGGGAAAAAATATTTGCAAATCACAAATAAGACACTAGTATCCAGAATACATAAAGAACACTTTCAACTAAACAATAAAAAGATAATCCAGTTAAAATACGGGCAAGGGATTTGAATAGACATTTCTCCAGAGAAGTTACACAAATGGCCAATAAGTACATGAAAAGATGTCCAACATCATCAGCCATCAGGGAAATGCAAACCTAAATGACAATAAGCTACCATTTCACACTCACTAGAATGGTTAAAATAAAAATGATGGACAAGTGTTGTTGAGAACGGGGAATGTAACCCTCATATTTTGTAGACGGTGCAGCCACTCTGGAAAACAGTGTGTCTGTTTCTCAAAATGTTATCCATAGAGTTACTGTTTGACCCAGTAATTATATGCCTAGATACCAAATGGAATTGAAAATATGTTGACACAAAAATTTGTACATGATTTTTATTTTATTTATTTATTTATTTATTTATTTTAAGTAGGCTCCACACCCAATGTGGGGCTTGAACTCACAACCCTGAGATCTAGTAGAGTGGCACATTCGACCAACTGAGCCAGTCAGGTGTCCCTGTACATGATTTTTATAGTAGCAATATTCATAATAGCCAAAAAATGGAAACAACCCAAATATCTATCAGTTATGAGTGGATAAATTGTGATGTATCCATATGATGGCATATTATTTAACCATAAAAAGAAATAAGTATTATACATGTTACGACATGGATGAACCTCAAAAAGATTATGCTAAATGAAAGAAGCCAGACACACAATGTCATATATTCTATGATCCCATTTATATGAAATGTCTAGAATAAGCAAATTCATAGAGATAGAAAGTTAGATTAGTAACTGTCAAAGGTTGAGAGGAGGGGAGAATGGGAAGTAACTGATGAAAATATTCTGGAATTATGTAGTAGTGATAGTTACACAAGTTTGTGAATATACAACAACCATTAAATTTTATTCCTTAAAAGGGTGACTTTTATGACATGTGAATGTGTATCTCTATTTTAAAAAGGAATAAGGGAGTGTGAGGGCCCATGTATTGCCCCTGTTTGGGCTGATCTCTGAGCTGTACCAGGCTAAAGCATTCACTGAGAAAGGAAGAAGCTGTAATATCGTGACCCTTTTCCCTGCTGTGTTGGGAAACTGGAGCTGGTGTATTGAAATAAAATTAAAAAAAAAAAAAGAAAAGAAAAGAATGTGCAGTTAATGACCTGCTGAATGAGGGAGCACAATCCACCCACAAAAGTCTCATGTATCTCCTACAGCATCACAGCTCCTAGTTTGAAAAAGTGGAAACCTCAGGGTTGTTTTCATTGAAGGACAGTTACAGTACATTCTCATAAAATAGGTCATAAGATTTATTACTTACAAATCTGGAAATAGGGGTGAGTGTGCAATGAGCTGGAGGTATTGCAGTCCTCCGTGTCAGGTCATGAATAAGCAGGAGACAGAGAGCAGGGTAGCATGCACCTATTACTCAGTGTGGCTGGAGCAGAGGTCACTAACTTTTCACAACCTTAATTCTAAGTGGTTTATTTGATTTGATTTTTTTCTAAGTGGTTATTTTAAAGGGTGTCCTGGGAACAACAAATGGGGATTTATGGTGGGAATCCTAAATTCAAGTTCTTATCTAATGTTCAGACTCAGTGTAAGGTTATCACACTCTAAAATGTCTAGGTAGCAACTTAGAAAAACAAAAGTTGTTTTTCTCATCACACCTTCCCATGTGGAAAATGTCCCAAGAGAAAGCTGACAGAAAATACCAAAGTATCTAGCAGAACCAAACACCCCCAGAAGAAGGAAGTTTGAGTCTTTTGAGAGGTTTTAATAATTTCTGTAGGAGATAGACAAAAAGCAAAACAGCACCGTCTTCCTCAGCAATATGCCTGAGCTGTTTTGGTTGCAAGGGACTGAGAACCACTCAAGGAACAATTATGGGATACCTGGGGTAATGATATTCACAGGAATAAAAAGACCTGAATCTCGAGTATGTGGGAAGGTCTATGGGAGCTCCTGAAAGAACAAAAAGCCATGTTGCTGGGCAGTGGACAGTTCTTGTCTTGGCGTCCCAACATTCATCCTTTCACTTTCTTTGTGCCCCAACTTCCGTTTCCCCCAATTGCCTCTTCCACCTAATTTGATAGAACAATTATGTGGGGCTTGGATTGTGATGTAAGCTAGGAGGTAGGAGGGCAGGCCCTTGACCCCAGCTAAGCCAGGGCATCACATATTCCCATCCATCCTGGAATTTGAATCTCTAGCACAGGGGAAAGCAGACTAGCTATCTGTATTACACCAGAACCAGACCAGAACTTTCCTGCCACCGAGACACTTGTCTCTGGGGCTGTCTGGGTTCCCACCACTTCTCAGCTCCTCCAGGGCAGAGATTGGGAGGCCGCCATTTTCACTCTCTGCCTCCAAAGCTGTACGGAAAGCTTGCAGGGAACAAAAGCCCCCGAGAGCAAACCCGAGCAGATTACTTAGCCCCACCCAGGAAGGGTGGGGCAATTCCGCCTCGGCAAAGGCATTTGGAAACCATGGCAACAGGCCCCTCCCCCAGAAGATCAGTAAGAACCGCGAGCCAAGACCAAGTTTACTGATCAATGAGAACGGCAGAACTCCAGCACTGGGGGAACACTGCACATAGAATTCATGGCTTTTTTACCATGATTCTTTAGTCTTTCAAAGTTAATTTTTTTTAAACTTTCTTTTTCTTTTTCTTTTTTTTTTATTTTTTCTTTTTCCCTTTTTCAATCAACATCTTATCAATCCCTTTTTTAAAAAATCTTTTTATTTTTCATTTTTAGAGTCATATTCTATCCCTTCATAGTAGTTAACCTTATTTTTGGTATATATATATAAAGGCATCAAAATCCAGGAGGCACAGAGAACCCCTCTCAAAATCAATAAAAATAGGTCAACAACCCGACATCTCATAGTAAAACTTACGAGTCTCAGAGACAAAGAGAAAATCCTGAAAGCAGCTTGGCAGAAGAGATCTGTAACCTACAATGGTAGGAACATTAGATTGGCAACAGACCTATCCACAGAGACCTGACAGGCCAGAAAGGACTGGCATGACATATTCAGAGCACTAAATGAGAAAAATATGTAGCCAAGAATACTATATCCAGCTAAGCTGTCACCGAAAATAGAAGGAGAGATATAAAGCTTCCATGACAAACAAAAACTAAAGGAATGTGCAAACACGAAACCAGCCCTACAAGAAATATTGAAAGGGGTCCTCTAAGCAAAGAGAGAGCCTAAAAGCAACATAGACCAGAAAGGAACACAGACAATACAGTAACAGTCACCTTACAGGCAATATAATGGTACTAAATTCATATCTTTCAATAGTTACCCTGAATGTAAATGGGCTAAATGTCCCAATCAAAAGACACAGGCTATCAGATTGGATAAAAAAACAAGACCCATCGATATGCTGTCTGCAAGAGACTCATTTTAGACCCAAAGACACCCCCAGATTGAAAGTGAGGGGGTGGAAGACCATTTACCATGCTAACAGACACCAAAAGAAAGCTGGGGTGGCAATCCTTATATCAGACAAATTAGATTTTAAACCAAAGACTGTAATAAGAGATGAGGAAGGACACTATATCCTACTTAAAGGGT
Organism: Neomonachus schauinslandi; assembly: GCF_002201575.2. Lineage (NCBI taxonomy): Eukaryota > Metazoa > Chordata > Mammalia > Carnivora > Phocidae > Neomonachus > Neomonachus schauinslandi. The sequence continues at coordinate 43,359,140 of NC_058413.1, forward strand.
CTATCCAACAAGAAGATCTAACAATTGTAAATATCTATGCCCCTAACATGGGAGCAGCCAATTATATAAGGCAATTAATAACAAAAGCAAAGAAACACATCGACAACAATACAATAATAGTGGGGGACTTTAACACCCCCCTCACTGAAATGGACAGATCATCTAAGCAAAAGATCAACAAGGAAATAAAGACTTTAAGTGACACACTGGACCAAATGAACTTCACAGATATATTCAGAACATTCCATCCCAAAGCAACAGAATACACATTCTTCTCTAGTGCCCATGGAACATTCTCCAGAATAGATCACATCCTAGTCACAAATCAGGTCTCAACCGGTACCAAAAGATTGGGATCATTCCCTGAATATTTTCAGACCACAGCGCTTTGAAACTAGAACTCAATCACAAGAGGAAAGTCAGAAAGAACTCAAATACATGGAGGCTAAAGAGCATCCTACTAAAGAATGAATGCGTCAACCAGGAAATTAAAGAATTTAAAAAATTCATGGAAACCAATGAAAAGGAAAACACAACTGTTCAAAATCTTTGGGATGCAGCAAAGGCAGTCCTAAGAGGAAAGTATATAGCAATACAAGCCTTTCTCAAGAAACAAGAAAGGTCTCAAGTACACAACCTAACCCTATACCTAAAGGAGCTGGAGAAAGAATAGCAAATAAAGCCTAAACCCAGCAGGAGAAGAGAAGTAATAAAGATCAGAGCTGAAATCAATGAAATAGAAACCAATCTTGTTCATTCTTTCAAAGAATCTGTAGAACAGATCAACGAAACTAGGAGCTGGTTCTTTGAAAGAATTAACAAGATTGATAAACACCTGGCCAGACTTATCAAAAAGAAAAGAGAAATTACCCAAATAAATAAAATCATGAATGAAAGAGGAGAGATCACAACCAACACCAAAGAAATACAAACAATCATAAGAACATATTATGAGCAACTATATGCTAGCAAATTAGATAGTCTGGAAGAAATGGATGCATTCCTAGATATGTATCAACTACCAAAACTGAACCAGGAAGAAATAGAAAACCTGAACAGACCTATAACTACTAAGGAAATTGAAGCAATCATCAAAAATCTCCCAACAAACAAAAGCCCAGGGCCAGATGGCTTCCCAGGGGAATTCTACCAAACATTTAAGGAAGAATTAATACCTATTCTTCTGAAACTCTTCCAGAAAATAGAAATGGAAGGAAAGCTTCTAAACTCATTTTATGAGGTCTCTCTCCATTACCTTGATCCCAAAACCAGACAAAGACTGCATCAAAAAGGAGAATTACAGACCAATATCCTTCATGAACATGGATGTAAAAATTCTCACCAAAATACTAGCCAATAGGATCCAACAGTACATTAAAAGGATTATTCACCACAACCAAGTGGGATTTATCCCTGGGCTGCAAGGTTGGTTCAACATCCACAAATCAATCAGTTTGATACAATACATTAATAAAAGAAAGAACAAGAACCATATGATCCTCTCAACAGATGCGGAAAAAGCATTTGACAAAGTACAGCAACCTTTCTTGATCAAAACTCTTCAGAGTATAGGGATAGAAGGTACATGCCTCAATATCATAAAAGCCATCTATGAAAAACCCACAGCAAATATCATTCTCAATGGGGAAAAACTGAGAGCTTTCCCCCAAGGTCAGGAACGCAGCAGGGATGTCCACTATCACCACTGCTATTCAACATAGTATTAGAAGTCCTAGCCACAGCAATCAGACAACAAAAAAAATTAAAAAGCATCCAAATCGGCAAAGAAGAAGTCAAACTCTCACTGTTTGCAGATGATATGATACTTTATGTGGAAAACCCAAAAGACTCCACCCCAAAACTGCTAGAACTCATACAGGAATTCAGTCAAGTGGCAGGATATAAAATCAATGCACAGAAATCAGTGGCATTCCTATACACCAACAACAAGACAGAAGAAAGAGAAGTTAAGGAGTCGATCCCATTTACAATTGCATTCAAAACCATAAGATGCCTAGGAATAAATCTAACCAAAGAGGCAAAGAATCTGTACTCAGAAAACTATAAAATACTCATGAAAGAAATTGAGGAAGACACAAAGAAATGGAAAAATGTTCCATGCTCATGGATTGGAAGAACAAATACTGTGAAGATGTCAAAGCGACCTAGAGCAATCTACACATTCAATGCAATCCTCATCAAAATACCATCCACTTTTTTCAAAGAAATGGAACAAATAATCCTAAAATTTGTATGGAACCAGAAAAGACCCCAAATAGCCAGAGGAATGTTGAAAAAGAAAAGCAAAGCTGGCAGCATCACAATTCCGGACTTCCAGCTCTATTACAAAGCTGTCATCATCAAGACAGTATGGTACTGGCATAAAAACACATAGATCAATGGAACAGAATAGAGAGCCCAGAAATGGACCCTCAACTCTATGGTCAACTAATCTTCGACAAAGCAGGAAAGAATGTCCAATGGAAAAAAGATAGTCTCTTCAACAAATGGTTTTGGGAAAACTGGACAGCCACATGCAGAAGAAACTGGACGATTTCCTTACACCACACACAAAAATAGACTCAAAATGGTTTGAAAGACCTAAATGTGAGTCAGGAGTCCATCAACATCCTAAAGGAGAAGACAGGCAGGAACTTCTTGGACCTCAGCCGCAGCAACTTCTTCCTAGAAACATCGCCAAAGGCAAGGGAAGAGGGCAAAAACGAACTATTGGGACTTCATCAAGATAAAAAGCTTTTGCACAGCAAAAGAAACAGTCAACAAAACCAAAAGACAACTGACAGCATGGGAGAAGATATTTGCAAATGACATATCAGATAAAGGGCTAGTATCCAAAATCTATAAAGAACTTATCAAACTCAACACCCAAAGAACAAATGATCCAATCAAGAAATGGGCAGAAGACATGAACAGACATTTTTCCAAAGAAGACATCCAAATGGCCAAGAGACACATGAAAAAGTGCTCAACATCATTCGGCATCAGGGAAATCCAAATCAAAACCTCAATGAGATACCACCTCACACCAGTCAGAATGGCTAAAATTAACAAGTCAGGAAACGACAGATGTTGGCGGGGATGAGGAGAAAGGGGAACCCTCCTACACTGTTGGTGGGAATGCAAACTGGTGCAGCCACTCTGGAAAACAATATGGAGGTTCCTTAAAAAGTTGAAAATAGAGCTACCCTACAACCCAGCAATTGCACTACTGGGTATTTACCCCAAAGATACAAATGTAGGGATCTGAAGGGGTACGTGCACCCCAAGGTTTATAGCAGCAATGTCCACAATAGCCAAACTGTGGAAAGAGCCAAGATGTCCATCGACAGATGAATGGATAAAGAAGAAGTGGTATATATATTCAATGGAATATCATGCAGCCATCAAAAGGAATGAAATCTTGCCATTTGCAATGAGGTGGATGGAACTGGAGGGTATTATGCTGAGTGAAATAAGTCAATCAGAGAAAAACATGTATCATATGACCTCGCTGATATGAGGAATTCTTAATCTTAGGAAACAAACTGAGGGTTGCTGGAGTGGTGGGGTTGGGAGGGATGGGGTGGTTGGGTGATAGACACTGGGGAGGGTATGTGCTATGGTGAGCGCTATGAATTGTGTAAGACTGTTGAATCACAGACCTGTACCTCCGAAACAAATAATACATTATATGTTAAAAAAAAGAAGAAGAAGAAGAAGAAGAAGAAGATAGCAGGAAGGGAAGAATGGGGGATGGGAACCGGAGGGGGAGACGAACCATGAGAGACTATGGACTCTGAGAAACAAACTGAGGGTTCTAGAGGGGAGGGTGGTGGGGGGATGGGTTAGCCTGGTGATGGGTATTAAAGAGGGCACGTATTGCATGGAGCACTGGGTGTTATACGAAAACAATGAATCATGGAACGCTACATCAAAAATTAATGATTTAATGTATGGTGATTAATATAACATCATAATAAAAAAAATAGATGATCTCAAATCAACAACCCAACATTCTGCCTTAAGGAACCAGGAAAAAAAAAAAAAAAGCAAACTAAACCCAAAGCAACCAGAAGGAAGGAGACAATAAAGATTAGAGCAGAAATAAATAAAATAGAGAATATAAAAAAATAGAAAGAATCAATAATACCAAAAGCTGGTCCTTTGAGAAGATCAAGAAAATTCGTACTTAGAATGACCAAGCTTTAAAAAAAAGAGAAGACTCAAATTAATAAATCAATATGAAAATGGGGACATTACTTTCAATTTTACATAAATAAAAAGGTTTATGACAGAATATTATGAAAAATTGTATGCCAATAAATTAGATAACCTGGATGAAATGGACAAATTTCTAGAAATAGACAAACTACTAAAATGACTAAAGTATAAATAGAAAATTTGAATAGATCTATAGCAAGGAAAGAAATTGAATCAGTTATCTGAAAACTTCCAACAAAGAAAAGTCCAGACCCAGATGGTTTCACTACTGAATTTTATCAAATACTTAAAGAAGAATTAACTCCAGGCCTTCTCAAACTCTCCAAAAAAATGGAAGAGAAGGTAAAACTTCCTAACTCATTGTGCAAGCCTGGTATTACCTTGATACTAAAGCCAGACAAAGAAATCACAATAAAAGAAAAATACAGACCAATGTCTCTTATGAATATAAATGTGAAATTCCTCAACAAAATACTAGCAAACCAAATCCAGCAACACGTTAATAGGATTATACACCATAACTAAGTGGGATTTATTTTAGCAATGTAAGGGTGGTTCGATATATGAAAATCAGTCAGTGTAATGTACCAAATGATAATGAAAGGGGGAAAAAATCATGATTATCTCAATAGATGCAGAAAAAGCATTTGACAAATTCTAACACCCTTTAATTAAAGAACAAAAATAAATTTTTAAAAAAACACTCTATAAACCATAACAGAAGGAAACTTCCTCAACCTGATAAAGGGATTTATGGGTGGGGGGGAAGCACAGCTAATATTATACTTAAAGTTTTCCCGTTATAATTAGGATAAGACATGGATATCTGCTTTCACCATTTCTTTTTTTTTTTTTAAGATTTTATTTATTTATTCATGAGAGACAGAGAGAGAGAGAGAGGCAGAGGGAGAAGCAGGCTCCCAAAGAGCAGGGAGCCCGATGTGGGACTTGATCCCAGGATCCTGGGATCATCTGAGCCACCCAGGCGCCCGTGCTTTCACCATTTCTATTCAACATTGTACAAGACAATCTAGGCAGGGCAATTAGGCAAGAAAAAATAAATAAAAATTATCCAAATTGGAAAGGAAGATTCAAAGCTATTTCTATTCACAGATCACTAAAGGACCTATTAAAAACTATTAAAGCTTATAAAATTAATTCAGCAAAGTTGCAGGACACAAGATCACACAGAAAAATCAGTTGTATTTCTAATACTCTACCAATGAACAATCTGAAAACAAAATTAAGAAAACAATTCTATTTATAACATTAAAAATAATAAAATACTTAGGAATAAATGTAACTGAGAAAGTGCAAGATTCATACACTGAAAACTATAAAACACTACTGAAAGAAATTAAAGAAAACCTGAATAAATATTTGGAAAGCATTCTGTGTTCATGGATTGGAAGACTTAATATTAAGATGGCAATATTTCCCGGATTTACAGATTAATTGCCATCCTTATCAAAATTTCAATTGTCTGCTTTGCAGAAATGGACAAGCTGATTCTAAAATTCATATGGAATAGCAAGAGACCCAGAAGAGACAACACAATCTTGAAAAAGAATGAAGTTGGAGCATTTGTAATTCTAAACTTAAGAACTTACTACAAAGCCACAGTAGTCAAAATAACGTGGAATTGACAAAAGGATAGACATACAGATCAATGGAACAGAACTGAGGGTCCAGAAAGAAACCCTCACATTTATGGTCAATTGATGTTTAACAAGGGTGCCAACACCCATTCAATAGGACAAGAATGTGCTAGGACAACTGGTTATCCGTTTGCAAAAGAATGAAGTTGGGGGGCACCTGGGTGGCTCAGTCAGTTAAGCGTCTGCCTTCAGCTCAGGTCATGATCCCAGGGTCCTGGGATCGAGCCCCACATCGGGCTCCGTGCTCTGTGGGGAGCCTGCTTCGTCTTTTCCCTCTGCCATTCCCCCTGTTTGTGCTCTCTCTCTCTGTCAAATAAATAAATAAAATCTTTAAAAAAAAAGAAAGAATGAAGATGGACCCTTACCTCACATCATATTAAAAAAATTAAAATAAATCAATATCCAAATGTAAGAGCTTAAGATATATAACTACCAGAGGAAAACATAAAAGCAAATTCCATTTCTTGGATTTGACAATGGATCCTTAGATATATGAAAACACAAGCAAAAAATATGTAAGAAATAGGAAATAAATGTTAAACTTCATTAAAATAAGGAACACTTGTACATTAAAGGACACTATCAAAAAATCAAGAAAGTTAGGGTGCCTGGGTGGCTCAGTTGGTTAAGCGGCTGCCTTCAGCTCAGGTCATGATCCCCGGGTCCTGGCATCAAGTCCCGCATCGGGCTCCCTGCTCAGTAGAGGAGCCTGCTTTTCTCTCTCCCTCTGCCTGCCACTTCCCCTGCTTGTGTGATCTCTTTCTCACTGACAAATAAATAAAAATCTTAAAAAAATAATAAAACAATTTTTAAAAAATCAAGAAAGTTAAAAGACAACCCATAAAACGGGAGAAAATATTTACAACTCATATATCTGATAAGGATCTAGTTCCAGATTAAAACAAACAAAAACAGAAACAACAACAACAAAAAAATCTTTTTTTTTTTTTAAAGATTTTATTTATTTATTTGACAGAGACAGAGATAGCGAGAGCAGGAACACAAGCAGGGGGAGTGGGAGAGGGAGAAGCAGGCTTCCCGCCGAACAGGGAGCCCAATGTGGGACTCGATCCCAGGACCCTGGGATCATGACCTGAGCTGAAGGCAGACGCTTAATGACTAAGCCACCCAGGCGCCCCAACAAAAAAACTTCTTACAACTCACCAACAAAAAGACACCCTAATTTAAAAATGGGCAGGGGCGTCTGGGTGGCTCAGTTGGTTAAGCGACTGCCTTCGGCTCAGGTCATGATCCTGGAGTCCCTGAATCGAGTCCTGCATCGGGCTCCCTGCTCAGCAAGGAGCCTGCTTCTCCCTCTAACCCTCCCCCCTCTCATGTACTCTCTCTCTCTCATTCTTGCTCTCTCAAATAAATAAATAAATCTTAAAAAAAAAATGGGCAAAAAATTTGAATTGATATTTCTCCAAAGAAGATATACAAATGACCAATAAGCATATGAAAAGATATTCAACATTAATCATTAGGGAAATGCAATTCAGAACCACAATGAGAGACCACTTCACATCCACCAGGGTGGGTATAATTTAAAAAATAGGAAAATAACAAGTGTTGACAAGGGCATGGAACAATTCGAATGCTCATAAGTTGTTGGTGGGAATGTAAAATGGTACAGCTGTTTTGGAAAACAGTTTAGCGGTTCCTTGAAATACTAAAGATAGACTTAGCATAACACTCAGTTACTTCTGGTATATACACAAGAGAATTGAAAACAGTTGATAAGGCAAAAACTTGTACAAGAATGTTCATAGCAGCATTATTCAGATAGCCAAAAAATGAAAACAACCCCAAATGGCCATGACTTATGAATGAATAAATAAAATATGATACATTCATATAATGAAATACTGTTTGACAGGAAAAAGAAATGAAGTACTGACATATATTACAAAACAGATGACCCATGAAAACATCATGCTAAATGAAAGAAGCTGGATACAAAAGGCCACATATTATACAATTCCATTTGTATGAAATGTTCAGCACAGGCAAATCCATAGAGATGTAAAGCTGATTAGTGTTTGCCAGGGGCTTGTTGAGGGAGGGGTTTGTGGAGTGAATCCCTAATGGGTACAGGGTTCTAGAATTAGAGTGATGATGATTGCACCACATTGTGAGTGTACTAAAATCACTGAATTGTATACTTTAAAACGGTTAAAAAGGTGACTTTTCTGTTATGTGTATTTTACCTCAATTAAAAAAAATTAAAAGTCACAAATTGACGTCATGGACATGCAAAACTTATTTTCACCAAAAGTGACGTTAGTGGTGAGAAAAAGCCCACCTATATAGAAAAAGCATACTTGATATCAACAGACAACTCACCAAAGAAAGAAAAACAGCTATAAAGATATGCGAAGACACTGAACCTCCCTAGAAAGAAAAAAAAACACGCAAATTTTAACAGTGAGCTAGCTTTTTCACTCAATAGATTTGCAAAATTGAAGGAGTTTGAAAATACCCAGGGTGGGGCGCCTGGGTGGCTCAGTTGGTTATGCGACTGCCTTCGGCTCAGGTCATGATCCTGGAGTCCTGGGATCGAGTCCCACATCGGGCTCCCTGCTCTGCAGGGAGTCTGCTTCTCTCTCTGACCCTCCCCCGTCTCATGCTCTCTCTCTATCTCATTCTCTCTCTCAAATAAATAAATAAAATCTTAAAAAAGAAAAAAAGAAAATACCCAGGGTGGCGAAGAGTTGGAAAAAGAGATCATCTCATGCACTGCTAAGAGTAGTTTAAATTGCAATTATTTTGGAAGGCAATTTGGCAATAAAGTATTACAATTTTAAAACATACCCACCCTGTGACTCAGCAATTCTACTTCTCCATATTTACCCCAAAGAAATATCAGTACAAGTGCACAAGGAAACAAGGGTATTTGTTGCAATGTTGTTTGTAAATGCAAAAATAAGAAGCCAGTGAGTGTGGAGAAATAAAAAGTTTGGCAAGACAAAAACGAAAATGCTATCAGTGGTTACCTATAATGGAAGGAGACAGATCTAGATTGTTGAAGGCAATAAAAAAAGGATTTTAACCTTTTCTGAAATATTTTTCCATGGAGGGAGGATATTAATAATAAGAGAAGAAAAAAAGTAGACTCAAAGTCCAAGATGTAAATAATGAATATATTTTACCTCTGAATAAATTAATATTTTTTGAACTCATCAATGTGACTTGGTTGAAAGAAAGCTTTTGAATTGTATCCTTGTCTTCCTAAGATTAGGGGAGAATATAAGAGGGCAAGGAAAATCTTTAGACTAATTTCTGATTTTACTCTGCCAAAATGAAAGCCAGGTGAATCTTAGATGATATTTTTTAAATGCCTTCAATCAATTGTTTAGTCATACAAAGAAAAGCTTTTTCAAACATCTAAAACCTGAGAATTCATCAGTAAGGAATCATATCTCCAAATAATCTCTCAAGAAACACTTGAATTGGGTTATCAAGATCTCTTGATAAGACCGACATGGATACTGAAAAAGGCCTGTTGTTGCTGCAGGTATTCATTCAGTGCAATAGACTGTGGGGGGGGGGGGGGGGGAAAAAAA
>NC_058413.1:43368681-43370416 GCF_002201575.2 Neomonachus schauinslandi
CCGGGGCAGGGTTTTTTGGGTGGCGAGATTGTGCGGGGGGGAGGTGGGGGGGGGGGGGGGGGGGGGAGAAAAAGACAAGTGAAAAAGCAAAAAGTGGCAGAAAAAAGGAGGGGGAGGTATTCTAGAACACCAACTGTGACAGAATGTAAAGAGCAGTGAATTGGAGACAATACCTTGGCTAATTTTTGACTCTCACCCACTATCTAGTGTGACCCTAGGCAAACCACTTAACTGATTTGTAAAATGAGAGTAAGAATACCTACCTGCTTACCTCACTGGATTGCTGAGAAAGGCTTTGTAAAAGGAGATGTACTAACAAGATCAAAAGAGTTCAAAAGACTTAGGAAGGAGGGACCAACTCAATAATGTGAAATCCTTAGGGAGATGCAGAGCTGCCAGAAGACTTGGGACAGACTGGCCACAGAGAATCATTTTTCCCAAATACATCTTTATTCTTTATCCTGTGCCTAGTAATACCCATCTGCTTCAGATTATGCCTCTGTTTCTCCATCATCACTTCAGGAAAACTCCTAAATCACCAGCTAAATAATTTCTATCATTTCTTTCTCACGGATTTGTTGATTTAACTAAAATATATATTAGTCTCTCCTATCCACTCAACCTATGTGTTTTTGAGAATCATGCATTCAAATGAGGCAGCATTGGAATAATTAAGATGAGGGTTCTGGGGTCAGATTGCCTTGGCTTAAAGCTGAGCTCCACATCTTAACAAATACGTGGGCTTGGAAAAATTACTCAATTTCTCTATGTCTCATTAAAATGGATTATGAAAAATACTAATATATAGAATTGTTATGCAGTAAAATGAAAAAAAAAGTTTCTTAGAGTAGTGTTAAGCACTCAGTATATGACAGATCTTTACTGTTTATCAGTTTCTTTTTCTTCCTGAGTCATGTGGAACATAAAGGAGTCCTTTCTGGATCTAGACTAAGGAAATTCCTCATCACAACTGGATGAAAACACCATATGGGTTTTCACTCTCTTAAATAAAAGATAAAATCCAAACTCCCCATTCTCCCACCCCAGGAGGTCTGATTTTTCAATTTCTATAAATTCATATATTCCATATTCTTAGACCTCCTTCCACCCCACCCCACCCCCGCCCTCAGTAAAAGTTAAGTTGAAACCTAAACAGAATACCCATTTCATCAGCATAGCTACAATCCTGGTGCTGATCACACATTCCCAGGCTGTAACTCTGTATTTCCATAAAAATGATGACAACGACTATGATGATAGCCAACATTTATTAAGCACAAATATGTACAGCATCTACTATGTACTAGGCCCAGTTCTCGTACTTTATGTGTATAATTTCATGTGATCACAAAAACCATCCTCTGGGGAAAGTGAGAATAAATAATTTATCCAAGACCACGCTGCTACTAAATGGTAGAGCCTAAACTACTATACCCCCACTCCCTTCCAAAAATCTAAGTTACTTTTGCAATAGTATGGAGCTCTTTACAAATCAAATAAAAATCAGAAATCACAGAAAGTACCAAGTCCTTTAACTAGAGCACTCCATTGCTGATGAGATTATAAATTAGTATAATTACCTTGGAAAAAACCTGACATTATCTATTAAATATAAATCATACCTTGTGTCGAATATAAATCATACCCTATAGCCCAGAAATTCCATGCTATTTTTTAAGATTTTATTTATTTATTTATTTATTTATTTATTTATTTATTTATTTATTTATTTATT